>NC_143482.1:25085908-25145927 GCF_027475165.1 Benincasa hispida | reverse complement strand
AATTAGCTTGCTATGCGTTGATTATAGGCTATGCATTGAGTATGTACTATGCATTGAACATCCAAGAGTTGGACGCATATAAAGGATGGGATCACCTAAAAAACGTCATTAAACCATGTGTCTTCTTAGGAGGAAGCCTTAAGCCTTAAGAATTTGAGATGGTTGCATCAAATTGGAAGCTCATGCATTGGCTACATGGGAGAAAGACACTTAGATTGCGCTGATAAAAAAGATGTGTTGGTAGTGTGAGGGACAAACACTTGGACATGCAGCCAAATAGGTGGTGTCGACTATGGAGAAGGTTTGGACACCTATAAATAGGGCCAAAAGACTTCATTTTTAGATCACAATTCAAAAATACAGTAAAAACAGTGGGAGAGTTGAGCAAGCCTTGCGTTGAAGACAAAATCCATGCGTTGGTCATAGAATTTCAAGGAGGGCGCATTGGACAGTGAAAGTCTGGAAAGCAGCACCAACTTGGGACGAGGAGTTCTCCCAATTTACTCATGCGTTTTGAGTGATTCTAAAGCAACCTGAAATCTCTGAAAGTATAGTTTTGAGGGTAGGGCTGCCAGAGGAAAAACTTCAAGGAATCTGGCTGGAGAACGAGGAAAAGACAGAAGGGTCGAGCTGTCGAGTAAGCTGGGCCAGTCTTAATATTTTGATGATTCCGACCAAACCACGAAGAGTTATGAGCTAAGATTTTATGGTAAGCTTCATGAGACATTTTAGAACATGTTTTCAGAAGGAAGTATCTTAAAATAAGATATTGAACTATGATTAATCTGAGCTTTAAGTTGAATCTGGATTTTAGGGTTCAAAAGGGAGCCCGAGGTGACAAAGGAACTTCTAGAGAGAAAGGTTCCTAAATGATCAAGGTGAGTGACTAAAATATTTAAAATGTTTTAAGAAACCATGTGCTAAAGAAAGATCTTTCAGATCAAGACATGTTTTCTAAGTTTTATTAAAGAAAGTCATTTTATGACTAGTTTTACTTGAAACTCGATACCGAAGGACATTTGAGAAGGTATCTGAGTAGCTCGATACTGAAGGACATAGTTGAGAAGGCATCTGAGCAAAAGTACCCAAGTGTGGGGTAATTCTTTTGGTAAAAATCAGTTTTCTGGTCACTCACTGGGCTTTATAGCTTATGCTTTCCAAATGTTTTCTTTTCTTCCCAGGTAGTGAAAGCTGAGGAGTTCCAGGGTGCAGCTAAGGTCAAGGTTTGCCACATGCCATAGTTACACTTCCGGAGGGTTTTACGGTTGTTGTTGTAAACTTTGTTGTTAAGTCTTTGAGTTGTATAAACGTTACATTGTTGTAAAATAAAATGGGCGTACTTAATCAGTTGATTGTTCAATTTGTACATTGATATAAGAGTTATTTCCACAAGAGTTATTAGACAGTAAGTGTCAACCAAAGGATTGATAACTGTTGCAGTCACGCCCTTTCCTAGGCTAAGAGTGTGGTCTGGGGCGGGGTGTGACATTTAATGCATAGGGTCAAGAACAAATGGTTTGTATGCTTCAAAAATCCATTTATGGGTTGAAACAAGCTTCTAGATCTTGGAATATAAGATTTTATACTGCGATCAAATATTGTATTTCTGAGCTAATTTTCATACAATCAATGCATATTCCTTCTCTTTTGACCGCAATATCTAGATAAGGCAGCATAAATAACTTGTATTTCTACAAGTTATCAGATGTCTATGTGATAAACAAATTTTATTACCTTACACCGCTCACGCATGCTCATAAAACTGGTTTAACCTAACTCAGACGCTGGCTCGATCTCCAGGTAGTAAGTGTTACGTGAACTGTCAACTTAAAAACCATCAACCTTAGTCATCTTATCTAACTTTTTGCTAAGATCTTGCCGAGTGAGTTTTCTTGTAACTTCGGTTTTACAAGATATCGACCTATTTTCATGAAAATTGGGATTGCTCGATGGTTAACCCCTAAGTGAGCATGCATCTTATCTTTATTATAGATTTTAGAAGTCTAGGTTATTTTATTATAACAATTATAAAATAAATTATAAAAATTATAACCCTAGAGCATTCATCTATAACATGCTTCCTTCAATCAAACATGCTTTAATATAACATTTATATTAAAACTAAGAATGCATAGTATATATTTTATAACACTTATAACATATAACAAATGCATGTCGCATGCTTTTCCTATGGTGGGGTTTTAAAACTATATGGCATACTATGCACACATAATCAAATAACATTATACATCACATGAATAATAGGTACACAACACTAAAGTGGACCGATTTTGGCATTAAAAACAAACAAATAACTAATTGATTACACAAATCAACAACCAGCTTCTCGGAACCAGCTTCAAACACTTTGAACCATCTGGAACCGCTCTGATACCACATGATGGAACACAAGACATACGCAGCGGAATAAGGATCTAATTACACTCTAATTGCTTTTAATTGAAAGGAAATTAGCATGCAAATGAAGGAACAAATAGTAAATTAATAGGGATAGAATACAACCTTTGTAGCTCTCGAAAAATGCTTTTCCTCGCTGAATATCGACCCGAACTCTTCCGAATCACCACTAGAGCTGACCTACTATCCTTTGGACTCAGAACTG
The DNA here is from genome assembly GCF_027475165.1 of Benincasa hispida. Classification (NCBI taxonomy): domain Eukaryota; kingdom Viridiplantae; phylum Streptophyta; class Magnoliopsida; order Cucurbitales; family Cucurbitaceae; genus Benincasa; species Benincasa hispida. The sequence continues at coordinate 25,143,304 of NC_143482.1, read as the reverse complement.
GGTTGTGGGACCCGATGGATGAAGAACTCGATAGAGAGAAAGAGATGGAAAAAGAAATGGAATTTTGGGTTGGGTTTGGGTCTTGAATTGCACTAAAAAATATTGATTTTTCCAGCCCAAATTTAGAAAACAATTTCGGAAAAAATGGCAAAAGTTTTTCATCCAATTTGAAGCCCAAATGTATAGAAAAAAGCCATGCAACAATTGCATGAAAAAAATCCATAAAAACTCAACACCTAGAATCCACTATCTAAGTGGGCTTAATGTCTCCACTATAAGCCAACACCTAGCCCACTATTTCGTTAGTGGAATTATCCAACAAAAGTTTGGATTTTCCCATTAACAAGTCAAAGGACAAAAATAGTCATTTTGTCAAAGTCAAACTTTCACTGAAAAGTCAACATTTTGACTTTTTATGATTTTTCCCATGTTGACTAATTTTGACCTTCCGAGCACGAATTCGCATTCATTTTCTCAAAATTCAAATCACATTTAAATATAAGGTCGGTCAAAGTTTGACTTTTCAAAGTCAAAAGTCCACTCTTTGACTTTTTACATATTTGACCATTTCCATTATTTCCGAGCTTCCGAATATGAATGTATTCATATTCTTGATATTTAAATCATATTTAAATATTAAAGTTGTATCTCTAAACTGAAAAACTGACCACTATATCACATATACTTGTCGGTTTCTCTCTCTTCACCTAATTCGAACAATTCAAATTATTCTATCATACTGTTCTAAGTTTATTCCATATGAGCTAGTAGTGGAACCTAATGGACCTATAGATCATGGGCTCCAATGATCCGAGATTAGCTAGGTAAAACTCTTTTAGACAAAGCTAATCATCATTCGTTAACTAATGGGTCATTTCACTATAGTCCTGTAGTTGCACTCCCCACACTATAGATATATTTGTGTCCATTTGATATAACCATGATTAGTAAGCTAATCTTTCACAGGTTGTTCGTAATCTTGGCTGGGTCATAAAAATCGTTTTACCCCCAAGACTACATCTTGTTCCTTAAGTTCCACTGATCCTCTAATGAACATCTGTTTAAGGTCCAACCTATAAATCGAATACCTCTCGGGCCAAGGAGAGGGCGGGCCCCTTGTTCAAGACCTAGATTCAGAACTAAAGGGAACAACCTATCTACTATCCCTATAACAGGTAGGAGTGAATTTCGTCTTGCACTCTATGTTTCCAGCTATCCACCTGATGTTACCCCTGAAATGGGAGGCTTATTGGGCCATCGATAATGAGTTGCCCTCACCTATGCAGATCTAAGGATAATTTCGAGTGAACAGGAGTTAATAGTTAGCTCAGGATTAAGATTAAGTTACCTAGCTCATCAATTAACGAAATTGTCAGTTTTATACATAAAACGACATTTAGAACGTAAAAAGTGACTATTTCATGGTTCAGACTTATGCAAACTCATTGCATAGGATGCTCCCACTCACACATATTTATATGAAGGATTCGAGTTCACATTGTTTGTACTAACTACAAAGTAGGCCGCATCCATAGTGTCCCAGAACAAGCAGTAATCTGACAACCCTTCATAGAGCATTAAGTTTAGAATATTGCGATAGCATGCGTCCATCGCATTAAAGCAGCTAACTTATGTACTTTGTGCAGTAAAATGTGTTGGTGCAAGGTAGAATTGCGATCTAAGGAAATTAGCATCCGAGAGCATTAAGAGATTGCAACTGTAAGGCTATGTGATCGTTTGCGTTCGTGAAAATCTGCTCAAGGAGGTGGCCACATAAAGCTAGCGCACCAAGGTGAAAGTTTAATAAATTATGATGGGACAGAAAGCTAATGACGGTCGATTCCGAATTAAGTTGACAAGTTGTTAACGACATATTGTAACAAGTACACTCAACTTTTCGATGACAATTATTCAGCGCATCAGATAGAGAACTAATGACATCCCATCAGTGCAATCATTTAAGAGAAAAATCTCTTCACCCTGAAGCTCTATAAATACCGAAGGCCACCTTCGTTAAAGGAGTTCGGTTTTTCATTCCAGCTAAGCCATATAGAAGATAGTTAACCTTTGTTCATAGTTTTCTTATACTTAGAAGGCGGAAGCGAGAGAAGAGAGAAGACGCCGGAAGATCATCCTGGTTAGCTCGAGAGAGTGCCAGGGAGCATGGAAAATAGAGAAAGGGCCGACTCTTGCGAAAGCAAGAATATCTTTTAAGCAGAGTAGAGAAAAACAGTGTAAAAGCCTTAAGAAGCAAGAAATTGCTACCAGGCTCCTTATCTTTATTTCACACTGTCATTCTATATTTCAATTTCATATATAGAATGGAACCTGCATTTGTACATCTATTCACTCTCTTTACATTACCCATGAGTAACTAAACTTTCGAATGGGTTGAGAAGTACTTAACTAACATGATCTAGGATCTTCATTGCATGCGATCATCTTGTCTTATGTTTCATCCATCACCCCTTTAGAGCTACTCGAGAGAGAGTCTAAAGAAAGAACCTAAGACTTGAGAGAGCTAGGTTAGAATCTGGACTTGAGAAAGCACGATTAGATTTGTATAAGCAAGAGATAGAGACTTAGAGATAAGCTCTGTTTGCCAACATGCATCACATGCACCCTAGAAATAGGTTGTGGTAGTATGCGGTCGCCTTGTGTATGTGTGTGTCATTCATCATCGCATAGACAAGAATAGAGGCTTAGACGTAAGTTCTATAGACATCATCACATACATCGCATGCGTTTTAAAACTATAAGCCATAGCATTTGCATTGAGTGATGACTTGTTGTTGTATATATGTAGGATGATCGCATTACATGAACGCAATCTTAGGAAGAGTTATCTAAATCCCTTCTCATTCTGTTCCCTTGCATACTCATTGTACTTTTGTATTATTAACTCTTTTCTCAAATCCGCCGTATAGACTTTATACTTTAAACAACATACCAACCAATACATTGTTTTATTTGTCACCTCAAAGAGATCTAAAATCACCATCGCATACTGTTTCCGTAGTCCCTATGTTCGACCCTAGGCTTACCAGACAACTTAGTAAGGTTTATACTTGGATCTTACTAAGAAAACTTGCATGCACAACGCATGTTCCATCATCGCATTCTACACCATTATTTCATCACATTAATCGCACATCACCCATGTAGTTACATCTAATTCTTTAAGTACCTCTGATCCCTCTAATGAACAGAAGTCATAATCCTACTATGAATGAGTCCTTTCTTCCAAAGAGAAGTTGTGGCCACTATGTTCAAGCCCCAGAATCAGCCTTTAAGGGAGCAATCTCTTTACTTATCCCTGCTTCGGGAAAGGAGTGAATTCCATCTTGTGGATTGAGTTTCCAGCTCCCAGATCAAACAAGTCCTCAAAAAAGTAGGCATGTTGAGTTGGCAATTGTGCCACTCTCACCCATACTAATCAAAGGACCGCCCTCAAAGGCATGAGTTCACAAAACACTCAAGATTGAGGTTGTGTCACCTATGGTCGATTAGGTAGGATGTAAGTCTCTAGTATCACTAGCGTTATATACAGAGTCTAGTCATCTCGTGGTCCAGGTCTTATACAAACTCTTTGTATAGGACACCCCCGCTCGCACGCCTCCACATGAATGATTAGGATCTACCATCTATAGTAGTTTACAACATTTACAAACCTCTACAAAGCGGGCTGTATCCATAGTATCACAAGGATCAGGTATCCCATCGTAATTCTTATACTACAGACCTATTTATGTTATCACTTAAGGCATGATCCACTTGTATATCACATATGCATGCATAAGTTCACATAAGATAACCATGGAGCTTTGTTTATTGAATATGAGTAATGCTAGAATTAAATAACACTTATTTTATTCACCAGACAATGTGTATCTTTACAAAACAACGAGACTCCGGGAGAATTAGGACACCAATCCCAACAGTCTCCCACTTGTCCTATTAACTAGGGAGACTAATGTACAATACAGTATAAAAATGTACAATATACAATAAACTAGGGCATACCCCAGTATCATCTCCCATTTTCCCTAAACATGATGTCGCATCTCCCACAAACCTAGACTCTTCATGTGACCCTCGAACACTTTAGCCATGAATAAAGGGATCAGCAACGTTGTGCTCCGATTCAATCTTCATGACTATTACATCACCGTGCTGCACAATCTCCCTGATCAGCTGATATTTCCGTTCTATGTGCTTACCCCGACGATGACTCCGAGGCTCCTTCGAATTTGCCACCGCTCTGCTGTTATCACAATAAAGTGTGATAGGAAAATCCATATTTGGAACAACTTCCAAATCTAAAAGGAATTTCCTCAGCCAAACAATCTTCTTAGCTGCTTCACAATCGGCTACATATTCGGCTTCCATAGTGGAGTCTCCGATGCATCATTGCTTGATGCTTCGCAAGACTATAGCCCCTGTATTCAGAGTAAACACTGAATCTGATTTCTATTTGCAAAAATCTCTATCGGTCTGAAAGTTAGAGTCCATGTATCCTGTAAGGATCAAATCCTTATCTCTATACATGAGCATGTAGTCCTTGGTTCTTTAAAGATACTTGAGGATCGTCTTGACTGTCATCCAATGATCAAACCCTGGATTGGACTGATACCGACTGATAATCCCTACTGCATAGCAAATGTTGGGTCTGGTACACAACATTACATACATCAAGCTTCGTACAACAAAAGCATAGGGAATCCGTCTCATCTCCTCAACCTCTTGAGGTGTCTTAGGACATTGATCCTTAGACAAAACAATTCCATGCCTGAAGGGTAACAAACCCCTTTTGGAATCCTACATCCTGTACCTCATCAACATTTGATCAATGTACAATGCCAGAGACAAGGCTAACCATTTGTTCTTACGATCTTGAATGATCTGGATCCCGAGAACATACTATGCCTCACCCAAATCTTTCATTTGGAACTGGGCAGCTAGCTATTTCTTAATGTTAGTCAGATACCCTACATCATTCCCAATGAGTAGGATATCATCCATATACAGTATCAGGAAAGCTACTAAGTTGTTGATGATCTTCTTGTAAACACAAGGCTTATCAACATTCTAGTCAAAACCAAACGACTTGACAGCAGTGTCAAATCTGATGTTCCAAGATCTAGATGCTTGTTTCAACCCATATATGGACCTATTAAGCTTGCAAACTCTTTGCTCTTAATCTGGAACTACGAACCCCTTTAGTTGAGTCATATAGATGGTCTCCTCAATATTACCATTAAGAAAGGCAGTCTTGACATCCATTTGCCATATTTCATAATCATAAAATGTGGCTATTGTTGGATTTTATGTCCTAAAACTCGTAGTTTGTAAATTAATAAACATATTCTGTTTTGTTTTTCAATAAAGTTGTTATTGAAATTGTAATATTGAATCAAATAAACTAAGGTCCTGAGGCTATTTAATGTAGTTTGAACTTTATGTAGTGACATAAAGGTGGATCAAGTTCAAATATATAGCCAAAATAGTCTATAGTATATGAATAAGGTTGGGCACCTTATTCTAGGGACACTATGGATGCAGCCCACTTTGTAGTTAGTACGAATGATGTGATCCTAAACCGTTCATGTGGAGACATAAAAGTGGGGGCATCCTATGTAAAGAGTTTACATAAGACTGAACCATGAAATAGTCACTTTTTACGTTTTAAATGTTGTTTTATGTATAAAACTAACTATTTCGTTAATTGATGATCTAGGTAACTTAATCTTAATCATGAGCTAACTCTGAACTTCTGTTCACTCGGGTTCGGTTTATAAGTTGGTTCTTAAACCAATTGTTCATTAGAGGATCAGTGGAACTTAAGGAACAAGATGTAGTCTTGGGAGAAAAACGGTTTTTATGACCCAGCCAAGATTACGAACAACCTGTGAAGGATTAGCTTACAGATTATGGTTATATCAGATGGATAGAAATATATCTACAGTGAGGGGAGTGCAACTACGGGACTTTAGTGGAATGACTCGTTAGTTAACAAATGTTGATTAATTAGGTCAAAGAGTTTTATCGGTTAATCTCGGATTGTTAGAGCCCATGATCTATAGGTCCATTAGATTCCTCTATTAGCTCATATGGAATAAACTTAGAACAGTATGATAGAATAATTCGAATTGTTCGAATTAGGTGAAGAGAGAGAAACCGACAAGTATATATGATATAGTGGTCGGGTTTTCTAGTTTAGAGATACAACTTTAATATTTAAATTGATTTAAATATCAAGATTATGAATACATTCATATTCGGAAGCTCGGAAATAATGGAAATGGTCAAAGATGTAAAAAGTCAAAGAGTTGACTTTTGACTTTGAAAAGTCAAACTTTGACTGACCTTATATTCAAATGTGATTTGAATCAAGAAAATGAATGTGGATTCATGCTCAGGAGGTTAAAATTAGTCAACACGAAAAAAATCATAAAAAGTCAAAATGTTAAATTTTTGGTCAAAGTTTGACTTTGACAAAATGACTATTTTGCCCTTTGACTAAAGTTAGTGGGAAAATCCAAAATTTTGTTGGATAATTCCACTAAGAAAATAGTAGGCTAGGTGTTGGCTTATAGTGGAGACATTAAGCCCACTAAGATAGTGGATTATAGGTGTTGGGTTTTTATGGATTTGTTTCATGCAAATGTTGCATGATTTTTTTCTATAAAATGGGCTTTTGAATTTGGATGAAAGACTTTTGTCATTTTTTGCAAAAATAGTTTTCAAAATTTGGGTTGAAAAAAAAAACTCTTTTCTTTGAGTGAAGTTCAAAAAAGAAAGCCCAAACCAAAAGAAAATCCATTTCTTTTTCCATCTCTTTCTCTCTCTCGGTTTTCTTCATCCATCGGGTCCCACAACCCGATTCTGAGTCCAGAGGATAGTAGGTCAATTCTAGTGTGGTTTGGAAGAGTTTGGGTCGAGATTCAGTGAGGAAAAGAGGTTTTCGGGAGCTTCAAAGGTAATTTTTTAATTACTGTTTTTTCCTTCAAATTGCATGCTAAATTCGTTTTAATTAAAAGCATAGAGTGTAATTAGGTTATTTTTCCATTGTGTATGTCTCGTGTTCCATCAGTTATGGACAGGAGAATCCGAATAGACTTGAGCATGACAACAGGTGAGAAAGTTTCCTCATAGTCAAGTCCCTCAACCTGGGTATAACCCTTTACCACGAGTCTAGCCTTAAAGGTTTGCACCTTTCCATCTACACCTCTCTTTTGCTTATAGATCCACTTACACCCAATAGGTCTTACCCCATCAGGTGGATCAAAAAGCTCCCAGATGTTATTAAAGTATATAGACTCCATTTCCTGGTTCATGACCTTAACCCATTCATCTTTGTTAACATCCTCCATTGCTTTCTTAAAAGACAACAGATCCTTGACCCCATCATTCGTAATGATGTTTTGGGCTTCAGTGAAACCCATGTAGAGGTCCGGTGGGCTCATAACCGTCCCACTACGTCGAGGTAGTCTCAACTCTTGAGCTGGTTGACTAGACTTCGCGACCTCAATAACTCTTGTTGATCTGTCGGCCTATTTAACAACTCTTATTGAACCCTCAGAAGTCTCAGTCTCACTAGAGATCTCACATAAAACGAGCTTACTTTATGGCTTATGATCCCTCATATTGTCTTATTCCAAAAAGATAGCATTTGTATAAACAAACACCTTGTTCTCACTTGGATCATAGAAGTATCCACCTCTCATTTCCTTGGGGTAGCCGACAAAGAGGCAAACCATCAAATGCGGTTCCAACTTCTTTGGGTTAGTCGCTAGCACATTGATAATGGGCAGAAATGCACGCTATCATAGTGCTAAGTTATTAAACAATGATGGATTGCATTGATGAAATATATTAAATTATGTCCTTTAAGTAGAAATTCTATAATATTGCGGTCGCATGCGTCCAACGCATTAGAATAGTTGATCTTTATATTTTTGTGCAGAATATGCGCCAACATAATGCAGAGATTACGATCATAGGAATACATTGGTCGAGTGCAACTTCACTGCAAGGCTTTGTGTTGATATTGCTCGCAAACATTCGCCAAGAAGAATCGTCGTAACTTGGTCAGCGCAACATGGTGGGCGTATCCGGGTGAAAGGATAATTAAGAGCGATGGGACAGAAAGCTGATGACAGTCGGATCCAAATTAAGTTGACAGCCGATAACGGTCACGAAGTACATTCAGCTTTATCGGTGACAATTATCTAGTGCATCAATTAAGAATTAAAGCTTGAGAGAGAAGCTACCTTTCACCATGGATGTTCTATAAATACCAAGTGCATTCTTCAGAAAAAGGGTTAAGTAGTCGAAAATTCACCACTTTACAAGTTCACGCCTCTGTCCATAGTTTTCTTTTCATTTTAAGGCAGACGCGAGGAAGAAAAGTTGTGTCGATAGATCGTTTCGGTAAGCTTGGGAAAGCGCCGGAAGCTCCAAGACAGAGAGAGGGCCGACGCCTATGGAAACGGGAACACCATTAGATCAGAATAGAGACTCAGTGTAAAAGGCCTTGGTCAGCAAGGAATTGCTACCAGGCTCTCTATCTTTACTTCCCATTGTCATTTTGTAAACTGATTTATAAGAATGGAATTTCTTTCTCTATATCTGTTCATTCTTTGTTATTCATGCACGAGTAGCTAAATTAGTTGAATGGGTCAAGAAGCAATTAGCTAGCATAAAGAGGGAATCTTCATTCTTTGCGACTATCTTGTTTATGAATGCTTCATTCGTTTGTTAGAGATACTCGGAAGGTTAGTCTAAGGATAGGATCTAGGCTTGGGAAGGTCAGGTCGAAATCTAGGTTTGGAAGAACCAGATTAGAACGCATAAATGAGAGATAGGCGCTTAGGAATGAGCACTATTTGTTATCAACGCATAGCATGCATCTTAGCGATAAGATATGATTGTATGCGGTCACCTTGCTTTCATGCATTTTGCATCAACACCTAGGGATAAGCTCTATGACATTTTGCATTCAACACATGCGTTCTAGACTTAGAAGCATCGCATTTACATTAGAAAATGACTTGCTGTGCATGGTTGTAACATGATCGCATAGTCGGAAGCATTCCCGAGTAACACTAGCTAAAGATCTTCTCAATCCGTTCATCGCATACTCATTGCATCTATCAACGCAACTGTCTTTCTCAAATCCACCGCCTTTATTTATTCATTTTCATCAATGCAACAACACACCCAACATCTTATTTATTTACTTGGTTACCACAAAGTTTTCATAGAAATTACCAACACAACCTATTTTTATAAGTCCCTATGTTCGACCTTGGACTTACCAAGAAGCTCAGAGGAATTTAGACTTGGATTCAACTAGGGAAACTTGAGTGCACAACAAAATTCCATCAACGTATAGCATCCATTTTTCCACCACATAAAATAACGCATCAAGTTTTTGGCGCCGTTGTCGGGGCCTTTGGCAAAATAGTTTGTTAACGGTAATTTTTGTGATTTCTTTGCAGAACTCTCAAGCTCTGGCGAACTACGACCCGAAGATTGAGAGAACATTCCGAAGGAGACTAAGAGGCCGCCAATAGCAACCATAGTTAGAAAAAGAAAAGATGGTGGAGCAGCTTGGAAATGGAGCACCAAACAATAATACTGTCATGGAAAATCCGATTCTGTTGGCAAACGATCACAATAGGCCAATTAGGAACTATGCATCGCCAAACCTTTATGATTTCTCTCCGGGAATCATGAGGTCTGCCCTCGACGGAAGTAGATTTGAAATGAAACTGGTGATGCTGCAGATGATCTAGGCTGCAGGTCAATTCGGAGGAAGGCGTGGCGAGGATCCGCATGCTCACCTCCGAAGTTTTATTGAAATCTGTAATACTTTTGTGTTCCCAAACATCTCTGCTGAAAAATTTTGACTAACGTTGTTCCCATTTTCTCTCTTTGATCAGGCTAGGAAATGGGCTTATTTAGCTCAAACCAGGAGAGATCATTTCTTGGGAGCAGGTGGTGGAGAAATTTATGAAAAAGTATTTTCTACCTACCAAGAACGCAAGACGAAGGAAGCTTATTAATAATTTTGAACAAGACATGGACGAATCGCTCAGTGATGCTTGGGCGAGGTTTAAAAGGTTAGTCCGGGATTGTCCACATAATGGGTTACCAACTGCCTTCAAATGAAAATTTTCTATCACGGTTTGAATCCCACTGCCAATGCAGCAGCAGTTGGTGGTCTGCTCGACAAAACTTACGATGAGGCGAAGAATATCCTAGACCGCATCTCCAAAAACCATGAAGACTAGAGGGAGAGTGACTAGAGATTGAGACTTAAAGATTTTGATGCAAACAACGGTGCTATTGTTTCATTACAAAACCAAATGACCGCAATGATGAATTTGATTCAAGGAATGGCAATCAACAGCCCAACACTGTAAGGCGGGCAAATCAACACAATAAGTCAAAACACCGCAAGGTGTGCGTCTTGCGGTGATGGACATGCAATGGAAGATTGCCCGCAAAATCCACTATCTGTATATTTTGTAAAGAATAATCCTTTTTCAAACACTTACAACCCTGGATGGAGAAACCACCCCAATTTTTCCTTGAAGAATCAACAACAAAATTTTCAACCTGTGGCACAAAAGGAAGGGCCACCAGGATTCTTCCAATGCAACAATGGTCAAGAGAGCAACCAAACAAGTAGCTCACAATAACCACCGCAATCTGCTTCTCTAGAGAGTCTATTGAAGCAATATATAGAGAAAAATGAGACAGTGCTTCCAAGTCAGGCTAGTCCATCCGCAACCTCAAATTACAAATGGGCCAGATCACGAATGAGCTAAAGAGTCGACCGTAAGGGGCGCTGCCAAGTTCAACTGAGCTTCCACGCAACCCAGGGGGCTCAGGTAAGAAGCATGTCAGGTTGTGACATTACGCAGTGAAAAGATTGTGGAGGAAGAAAAGAAAGAGCAAAGTAGAACAACTTCCATCGCAAACGAGCCTGAGATTGCGGTAACACAAGAAAAAGAAAATGAAGCAGTAGAACCTGAGGTTGCGTTAACCTCGAAATCAAATGAAACAGGAACCATGAAAGTTCAGTTACCACCCTTCCCTCAGAGGCTAAGGAAGAAGAAAAACGAAGAGGTACAGTACCAATGCTTGTTGTTCCATTGTTGAAGAAAATGGCAAAGCTTTTGGTTGAAGTTGTCTTTAATAATTTTGGAATTTATAAATAAAGAAAAGAAAAGAAAGGGAATAAAGAAAAGAAAAGAAAAGAAAAGGAAAGGAAAAGGAAAAGGAAAAAGGAAGAAAAAAAAGAAAATGAAAGAAATTGGAAACCCATTCGGTGCTTAGGGTTTAAAGTGAGAACCCACTCATTTCAGCCCATTTCTCCATCATTTCCCACTATATTTTCAGAGCATTTCGAGAGAGAGAGTGAAGGAAGAGGAAGAAGAAGTTGTTGCAGGTTGGAGGTTGAAGAAGGGAGGAAAAGCTCATGCAAGTGTAACCATAGAAGACTTTGGGTTCAACCTCCCTATCTCTGGTTTTTAAGTCAGTTCGAGCTACACAAGAAGAACTAAGAGATGAGGCCTGAATTTCTTAATCTATTTTCTAACAAATTTCATGAAAAAAGCTTAAGCTAAGTTTGATGTTAAGTTAATGGTTTTTGAAAAGGAAAACAGAGCACAGAATTTTCATGCAAATCAGAAGGATCTCTGCTTTTCTCTGGTTTTTCGAACATTCTGGGGTATACAGGTTGGATTAGAAGCTCAATTTGGTATGGTTGGAAAGATTATTCAATTTCCTATAACTTTCATGAAGAATTCGTGAGCCAAAATGAATAGAAGTAGGTTTAATTTCAGGAGAAAGGTAGAGGGTAGCAGAGAAGCACGAATCTGTATTCACTGTGTTCGAGGGATTTCTGGACAAATCCGTTGGGAATAGAGGGTCCAAAATGAAGAGTTTGATATATAGTACATTAATTTTGGTCAAGTATTGAGGAAGTTATGAGTGTTGGAATTCAGAATATTGAATCTGGAAAATCTGGAAAGAAAATGTGAAGTGTGATTTTATTTCTAGAATTTAGAATTCATGAGCATAGAAAGACAAGACGATTTATAGTTCTGATGCTCGGTTTCGGTTGTTTTACATGCCAAGAGAAAATAGGCCCAGTCTACAGACTAAGGAACTAGCCAAAACTGTGAGTGACAAAATAAATTTCAAAAATGATTTCTAAACTGTAATTTATGCTTATGTTTACATGGTTGAATATGAACTTATGAATGATACATGATTTCTATGAATGGTTTCAAGCATAAGTTTTGAGCTTAGATTTTCTAATGAGGTTTATATACGAGCATGTGATTATTGACTTCCTGAAAAGTAGTTGAAACGATACCATTTAAGGTAAAGTATGTATTAACGAGTACTGTTTAAAGATTTTTCAGTTTTTCACGAGCAAGTCGAGTAAACTTGAGTTTTATGAAAGATAAAGATAAGCAAGCATGTTTTAATGTTTTCATGTGGTTTTCTGAGACTTTTTTTGACTACATGACTGAGATATTAAGCCCGAGGCTATATGGTACCTTGTGCACACATGTTATATTCCGTTGTTGACGTTGAGTGTACTCCATGACAATGATACTGTCGAGAGTGGTGGGCGGGCCTCACTATGACAAAGACGATGGGAGTGCTGGTCGGGCCTCACTACATCGTAGAGCAACTAAACGTTGGTTGTACTGGGCGTGCCCTACACAACGTTGATTTTTCATGTTAGTTAAAATGTTTTATATACTTGATATGCCTTGCTAGATTTTAATGACGTAGTTGCGGAACATTTGAGAAAGCTTTAAGCGTTACACGTTTATGTTTAACGCTTTGATTGAACAGATTTATACGTTTAAAGGTTTATCACGTGTTCTAATTTGTGGATTTACAATTTTAAATTTAGTCACTCACTGGGCTTCATAGCTCACTCTTTTAAAATGTTTTCCCACTTTTCAGGTAGAGATCGAGCTCCCAGTGCCTGATAATTGCCAAAGTCTATTTTCTCCTAAAAGCTTCCAGATCAAGCTTCATACATGGGTGAAGTTGTACATTGTGTCTGTTTATATTGTAAATGTCTTTGTAAGAACTAGATAGTTTATGGTTGTGTAAGCACTAGATTGTCGTGGTTGTGTAAACCTCAGTTGGATATGTTTTTGGTTGTGATATCTCTTTCAGGTTATTTTCCAAACCGAGTTATGTTAGGACTGCACTTCATGTGTGTCTAAAGGTTTTCAGGGATTCCGCTGTGTTGTGTTACATGTAAAGTATTTTATATCTAAGATTAGCAAGTTTATCAGGTTCAACGATTCAACAGGGTCAATAGGTATCGTTAGAGGAGGACGATGTCTGTTAGTTTCACGCCATCTCCCTGACTAAGCTAGCAAGTAGTCTGGGAGAGGGTGTGACAATCTAGGCTTGGGAGAGTCAGATTAGAACACATAATCAAGAGATGGGAGCTTAGGAATAAGCAATGTTTGCTATTAACGAATCGCATGCATCTTAGAGATAGGATATAATTGTGTGCAGTCACCTTGCCTTTGTGCATCTTCCATATCACATAGGAAAATAGTAGAGACTTAGGAATAACATCTATGGACACTTTTGCATTCAAGACTTGCGTCCTAGACTTAGGAGCACCGCATTTGCATTGGAAAATGACTTGCTATGCATGGGTGTAGCATGATCGCATAGTCAGATACATTCCCAAGTAACGCTAGCTAAAGACCTTCTCAACCCGTTCATCCGCATACTCAGTGCATCTATCACAATCAAACTTTTCTCAAATCCGCCGCATTTATCTATTTCATTACCGCAACAAACAAAACCAACTATTTGAGCTACCGGTTACCGCAAGGGTTTCTTGAAAATTATCACCGCATATTGTTTTCCCAAGTCCCTGAGTTCGACCTTGAACTTACCAGGAAACTCAGTGGGCTTTACACTTGGACTCCACTGAGAAAACTTGAGTGCTCAATGAAATTCTATCACTGCATTTCATCCATAATTCCACCTCATAAAATAACGCATCAAGTACTGACTCGAAGAGTCATCTCTCCCTATATCAACGTTTGCCAGGAATTGAATCCTTGGTAAGAGGATGACATGATTGGTAGCACTTGAATCAAGGATCCAGGTAGAATCATCATTCTCTACCAGACACGTCTCCATGACCAATAAATCATATTTACTGTCTTGTCTTCTCTTTTGGAGAGTAGTGGGATCAAGGTCGTTTGCCATGAAAGACATTTCACACGATTCTTTCCATTGTAAGTAATTGGTCATTTTAAAAGCTTTAAACGAAAATACTAACGAGTTGCTGAAAAGAAAAACACATTGACCTACGTTAGGTTTTAAGCAAATACCCGTTGTAAAACAAAACAAAATCCAATAAAGTGTTGGCAAAACTAATATGAACCCTGTGTGATATTTAGTTTCGCAATGACGGTTCAAAGGTTTAGAACAAAAGCCACCGAAGGGAGGTCAGTTATCCCTCCCCTGAATTGAGAAGATCTCAACCAGTCATTAATACCAGACCAACTCTTGCTCCTATAATGACTTGCCATCATTGATTTGGCAAACAGATCATTAACTTACTTAACAATCTCCAGTAAGTGTGACCCGCCATTTTAGGCCCTAGAGGTCCACCCCAAAAAGCCAATCTGAAGGGAAAAAATATGATTACGACAAAACCTAAAGCGACCCTATCCATTTCTAGAGTTCACCTTGATCTTGACCAACTTCACAAAACCCATCTGAAGGGTGACGCTCAATGGCGACATGAGGGTGTTTAGAATTATCTCACAGTGTGAGCCAATGATAGAGACCATAGGACGTGTTGACACACACCCTGCACCTACTTACTATAAACACTCTCTCTGTCCACCTTGATAGTGACTCATGCAGACACCATACGAAGGGGGATGCTCCTAGGGCACCATGAGGCCAAGCATGAAACTCACGATGTGAACATTTAGGGAGAAATGTGAGTTGAATCATAGACATATCAGATACATCTCTTCCTCCCACTGAGTCTTTTATGACCTAGGGTTTAGCTTACTTAGAAAACACACGGCGAAGGATTTTAACTAAGTGACTTTTAGGTTTTCCAAAGAGTAAATTTTACCTTGGATAGTTAAACAACTTTTGATCATCATCCATTAAACTCTTTAACGGAGTCTTTGACCAAATCGTCGCATGCTTGTTGAAAATCTATCTAATTCACCTTTTCAGGTAAGTTCCTAGGTAGGGGTGTTACATTTTCGTTAACTTAAGAACCCCAGCCTAGCCAGAACCCGCCTTAGACAAAAGGTGCCCTATAGATAGATTTACATCAAATTTAATTTTTTATACCAACCAATTTCATCCTATAAAACCGATTTTAAAAGATTAATCTAGGTTACTCAACTCTTTAGAACCACTTGAACTTAGGTCTATCTCAATCCAATTTTAAAACCTTTTTAAAAAACTTGAGTTCACTCTAAGTCCACATGCAAATCTGAATTATTGATTTTTAGGTCTAATTTCCTTTATAGCACTTGTTTAAAAATCAACACCACAATGCAAAGCTAACACATGGAAGGCATTCATAACGATTATAAATAGCCTATGTATCATGCTCAATGCATTGTTCATTCATTACTACTTCTTTTATGTAACACTTTATACAAAACAACAATGAAACAAACAAAATATGCTTCCATTCTCCCTTAGACTATAACATTTATAATAAAAGGATGATGCATGATAATGCTCACTACATGCAAAATATAACTCTTATATTTCATGATGCATACGCATGCTTTCAAGTAATTTCATCATACTCAATTATAACATATATAATACATGATGCATGAATAATTGCACAACCTAAGGTGGGTTTTAACTATATGGCAAACACTTTGGCATATAAGTACCATACATCACATGTATAAAAAAAAAATAATGTTGATGAACTAGGTAAAATTGCCTTAAAATCACAAAAGGAAAGCTAACTATTACAAAGACCCAGTCTTCGGTTCAAATAGGTGAACTGGGTCTTCAACCGCTCGGGCAAAACATTGCGTCTCTAACCATTGTGTACTAAACTCCTCGCGATCGTCTACACGATAAAACAAATGCTTTGCTCTATCACTTACCAACGCTCCCAGACCTAAACAATCGTTCAGCAAATACTACACGATCGTTTAGAAAAATCTAAACAGTTGTTTAGCTATTACTACACAATTGTGTACCTTTTACAAAGTGATGAAGCCTGAGGTACACGATCGCTTAGCGTGCTCCGCACAACGCTTGCCTTTTGCGATCGTCTAAATGACTACGATGTCGGGAAGCACCATCGCCTAAGCGATCGCTTAGTTGGCGCCTCCGTATCGCATACGTGCGATCGTGAAAGTAGTAACTAAGCAACGAGGCTTGCTAACTACACGATCGTCTAGTGTGCAACTTTTACTAAACGATGAGCATCACATGCTCCCACGACGATCGTCTACCTCCAGCACCTACACGATCGGGCAACCAACACTACGCGATATGGTAAACGTTTTACCCCATCACTTAGCATTAGCTAAACGATCGTTTAGAAAAATCTAAACGATCGCTTAGTTAAAACCCAACGATTGTTTACCTGAGGGTACACAATACGACCAATGCTTGGTCTTCTTCTTCATTGAGAACTGCATTTTCATGCCTTGAAACTTCATCACGAATGACTCGACTAACTCAAACTCTTTGAATTACAAACTCGATTTCCAAGTAAATTATGCCTAAAAACACAGGGTCCCTTACAAATTAACACTTTGTAATCATAGAAAGATTTAACTAAAGGCAATTAAATCCAAAACATTCATCAACCCATCAACAAATGCACTTAACGATTAAATACAGATGCAGAAACCCACCTTGACTGAAACTTGAAGTTCAAAACAGAATTGTAATTTGGAATATCAGAACAACCTGGCTCTGATACAAATTGAAGGAAATCGAACACAAGGATTTCCATGAACAGCGAAAAAATAGATAATTCCAAATTACAATCATGTATGAACATTACAATTACAGTCGTAAAACAAAACATACAGTTATGCAATCCATATAGAAATTATAGCATGAAACAACAACTGAACAAGGAGAAAAGCTACGAACGTTTGTCGACTTGTCTCCATGCTCCTTGCTCACGAATGCTTGAACACAGCAACCTCAAATGCTCGAACAACACGACCGCTTCGTAGCACGAACACCGCACACTGGAACTCCGCGATCGCCTCGGTCACGGACACTCCAACAGCACGAACGACCTCCACAGAACCTCGATGGTGTCGAGTTGAGTAAGACGCCACCAGCACGAACAACACGGTGTGAGAATCCAGAGGGTGGGCTCTGTGCGGACTTGGTATGAGGTAGACGAAGGAGAAAACACCGATCGTGACACGATTGGGCAAGTGGGAGATGGCTGAAACCTATCGTATAAGTGGATGCCCAATCATTTAGCTAAAGCTAAGCGATCGTCTAGAAAAAGCTAAGCGATCGTTTAGCCCATCGTTTAAAAGCATGTATGTTTCTTACAAAACACTACATGATCGTTTACTAAAACAAGATGTCGCTTAGTAAATCGATATTTACTTGATAAGCTTCCATGAGATGTTTTTCATAGAGAAAATCTCAAAATTACTTTTCCAAAATCCTTTAAAAAAAACTTATTAAAATTAGGAAAACAATTTTTCTTTTATCTCACGGTTACCATGAACCACCGATAACTTCCCACTCAATTGGTTATTAGAGAAAAAGATTTAATTATCCAATAATTAATATTATTATAAATATAAATGATAATCAACTTATCATACTATATATATAACCTATAGTTTTAATATTTCATCTCATGAAACATATAAACCATAGTTCTTTTTCTATTCCATGGTACTTAATCTAAATCTCATTTACATTAATCCTCCACTAGATGTATCTCATACATCATACTGATCATATCATATATAATCAAAATACCTCTTGTCAATTTGAACATTTCAAATCAACACCAAAAACTGATCCTCATCTTAATGCATTGACCATCCAAGGGGACCTTATGGACCTGTAGCACGAAGCTCCAACGGTACGTAAATAACTGACTAAACTCTTTAGTCACGGGATCCACCATCCATTAACTATCAGGAACTCCACTAAAGATCGACAGCTGAACTCTCTTTACCACAAATATATTATGGGTCCATCTTAACCAATCAACAGTGTGACAACACTTCACAGATCGATCGTAAGTATAGCTGGACCAATAACCGTTATGCCCCTGTAGTTACATCTAATGCCTTAAGTACCACTGATCCATCTAATGAACATAAGTCATAGTTCTACTATGACTGAGTCCTCTCTTCCAAAGAGAAGTTGCGGCCACTATGTTCAAGCCCCGAAATCAGCCCTTAAGGGAGCAATCTCTCTACTTACCCCTACTTCGGGAAAGGAGTGAATTCCATCTTGTGGATTGAGTTCCCAGCTCCATGATCAGACAAGTCCCCAAAAATGTAGGCATGTTGAGTTGCCAATCTGGCCACTCTCACCCATACTAATCAATGAACCGCCCTCAAAGGCAGAAATTCCCAAAACATTCAGGATTGAGGTCGTGTCACCTATGGTCATTTAGGTGAGAGTTAAGTCTTTAGTGTCAATGGCATTATATATAGAGTCCAGTCATCTCGTGGTCCAAATCTTATACAAACTCTTTGTATAGGACACCACCGCTCGCACGTCTCCATATAAATGATTAGGATCTACCACCTGTAGTAGTTTACAACACTTGCAAACCTCTACAAAGCGGGCTGTATCCATAGTGTCACCAAAATCAGGTATCCCACCTTAATCCTTATACTACAAACCTATTTAGGTTATCAATTAAGGCATGATCCACTTGTATATCACATATACATGCTTAAGTTCATATAAGATAATCATGGAGCTTTGTTTATTGGATATGAGTAAATGCCAGAATTAAATAACACTTATTTTATTCATCAAACAATGTATATCTTTACAAAACAATGAGACTCTAGGTGAATTAGGACACCAATCCCAACATTAACTCCTCACTCGATCTTGTCCCCAAAATGGTAGGCTTATTGATGTTTGAGTTGATGCCCTAAATCTCGTAGGGCCCTATAGTTTGTAAACACTTGTATGAACAAACATTATGTGATTTATAATATATTATTTTTTATTCACATTGTCTATGAAGTATTTAATATTTTAGTTGCATTAACCACAAACCAATAAACTAAGATCCATGGTTATCGTTGTAAATTAAATATGTATATGGAGACATATAAGTGAATCGTGCTTTAAGTAATAACCTAAATGATCTATAGTATATGGATAAGGCTGGGTACCTTATCCTAGATATACTATGAGTATGGCTCGCTTTATAGGCGTTACGAATGTTGTAAAGTGCTATAAATGATCTGATCCTGATCACTCATGTATTAGACATGCGAGCGGGTATACTGTGTACAAAGAAGTTTGTATAAGATAAGACCACATAATGTTTGGTCTCGTTATATAGCGTCGTTCGTAATTGAGACTTTCATTTCACTAGGATGACAATAGGTAACATGACCTTAATCCTAACTAAGTTGTGAACTCCTGCCTATGAGGGTGGCCTTTGATTTGTATGGGTGAGAGTGGCCAGATCACCGACTCAACAAGCCTACCATTTTAGGGATTCGTCTGATTGAGGAGCTGGGAACTCAGCTACACAAGATGGAATTCACTCCTTCCCCGAAGCAGGGGTAAGTAAAATGCTCCCTTAAGGGTTGATTCTGGATCTCGAACAATGTGATGCCACACCCTCTCTTGGCCCGAGAGGGGTTTCGTCATAGTAGAACTATGATCTATTATTCATTAAAGGGATCGGTGGTACTTAAGGAGTTAGATGTAACTACAGTGGCTAAACAGTAATTTGGCTCAGCTGTACCTATGAGCAATTTGTGAAAGGTCATCATAATGTTGATTGGTTATATCCAATGGATACAAAAATATATCTGTAGTGCTATGGGTGCTGTTGTCGATCTTTAGTGGAGTGCCCGACAGTTAACGGACGGTGGATAATGTGATGAAAGAGTTTAATCAGTTATTCAGTACTGCTGGAGCTTCAAGCTACAGGTGCATAAGGTCCTCTTGGTAGCTCAATAGATTTAAGTTGAGAATCAGTTTCTGGATTAATCTGAAATGTTTAAAATAATAAGAGGAAATTTGATTATATATGATATAATTGATATAATATATTTGATAATTTATTGTTTAATTGGAGGAACTAATCTTTGAATATAATTCAAATATATTTTTTATGAATATGATTCATAGTTATTAAATTGAATATAAGTATGATTTATATTAAATGTCATAAATAAAGAAAAAGAACTATAGTTTATATATTGTATGCGATGAAATATTAAAACTATAGGTTATAAATATAATATGATAAGTTAGCTATCATATTTCTTTATCTTTATTAATTATTTGATAATTAAATTATTTTTCTCAATAACTACCCTTAGTGGGTAGTTATTTGGATTTATGGAGAAAGTGGGATAAAATAAAAATAGTTTATCTAATTATTCAATGAGATATCAGATATACTATCGAGTTACTACATGATAGCTTCAGATACTATACTATAGCCTTGTTATCTAAACGATTGAGCAATTTGTCTATACAGTAGACTTCATCATCCACTCGATCGTCTTCCTTCTCGAACTCTATGTTGAAATGTATCAGCAACAGCAGAAGCAACAAGGATCACTAAGCACTCTAATTCATTAATTTTTGTAGTAACTAAAGCATGCTCATACTTAAACAAGAGGGTTTCAAGCCATACCTTTATAAAACTTTTTTAAATCTTGATTCTCAGCTAAAAACTTCTCCAAATCTTATTATAGACCACCTCAAGATCTTTCCCACTATTCTCTTACAGCTTTAGATTCAGTTGTGGGACTGAAATAAGTATGAATGAAGAGAAATTGGAGAAGAGCTCACTATTACCACCACTTGAAGAACAACTTCTTCAACACGATTTTTCCACCAAAACTCTATATTTGCATGCCTTAATTCCAATCCAATCTTCTCAATATATTGCAGGCTATCATGTAAAGAAGATGGTTGTATGAGATGCAGCTCAAGCTTTGACTTATTGAAGTCAAAGATGGTGGGTTTTGTGTGAGCAAGTTGAAGATGATAATGGAAAAAACCAAAATTCCATTTTAGTGTTTTTCATTTTCAATTTTTCCAAAATGATTTCAAAAATAAATTTGAATTCTAAAATTGAAAATATTATTAATTTTGCAAAATTAATTTCATAAATTACTTGTCTTAATAAAATTAATAAATAATTATTTAAACAATTTAAAAAATTCCAATTAATTTAGTATTAAATCTTAAGTTAATTTTTACACAAATCCACCTTCATATATTTAAATCATATTTAAATATTTATTCTCCTATTCGATTTAAATCTTAAAATTAAACGTGTAATTATATCTCATATAATTACTTATTTTCTTAATTCTAATTTTTAATATTTCAAATTAACTTATCACGCTACTCTAAAGCTAATCCATTTTCGAGCTAGTAGGGGGACCTTGCGGACCCACAGATCATGGGCTCCAACGATCCGAGATTAATTGGCTAAACTCATTACACCGAATTAACCCCTATTCGTTAACTAATGGGTCACTCCAATAAAGCCCATAGTTGAGCTCCTCTCACTGTAGATATGTTATGTCCACATGATTTAACCATAATTAGTAATTCAACCCTTCATAGGTTTTTCGTAATAACGGTTGGGTCAAATGTTTGTTTTACTCACGAGATTAAATCTTGTTCCTCAAGTTCCTAGTGATCCTCCAATGAACAATTGGTTTGTGATCCAGTCACTAACCCAAAACTCTCTCAGCCCAGTGAGTGGGTGGGGCCCCTTGTTCAAGACATGGGTTCAGTACTTGAGAGAATAACCTTTCTCCTATCCCTAAATCGGGTTGGCATGAATTCCGTTCTTGTGCCTTATGTCCCCAGTTATCTATTCGGTCTTACCTTTAAAATGGGAGGCTTATTGAGCCATTGTTTAAACGACTAGCAAGGGCCGCCTAAAGCAAGCCAACAGGCGCAACATAGGAGTCTCACAGTCCAAACTAACGGAAGAGACCACAAGACATGTTGACACATATCCTTCACCCACTTACTATAAACAACATCCTCCGTTCACCTTGTTATTGACTCATACAAACACTTTCCGAATAGAGGTCACTTCCATGGTGACACAAAGCGTCATATGAATCTCATGGTGTAAACTATGTGGAGATGTGGAAGTTAAAATTCTATGTATTCAACATTTAATTTTTGTTTGTACGACTTCCCCTTATTCATTGGAATCTTGATTTATGCTAAAAAAATACTTTTCAAATGGAGGTCACTTCCAGGATGACACGAAGTACCGCTTAAATCTCGATTATGAACTCTTAGGGACGTGAGAGCAAAAAATAACGCATCGTATATGTTATTAATCTCCTACTAAAGTGTTCTAATAACTTTATCATATAAAAGTTATTAAACTCCCGCTGAAGTGTCCTATTAATTGGGTAAATTCATACTTATGTTCATTTTGGCTAAGTTTAAGTGGTTTATCCAAGTATAACGCTTATAATTGGATTTTAACCTACGATGTCTAGGTGATAAATTGTTTTATTACCTCACACCGCTCACATATGCTTATAAAACCGATTAACAACGCTCAATAACTCGGCCATAATCCTATGTAGGAGGTGTTCCATAGACCATCAACTTAAGTATACTCGGCATTAGACAGGATTATACACGTTGAGTTTGTAACCCGAGTTTTAGAAGTTTTAACTATTAAAACGAGTGGTTAACCTATGTGAGCATGCAGTTGTTCTTTGTTATAGATTTTAAATGTCTAACCCAATTTTATAACAACTTACAAAATTTTAGATATGCTAAAGATCCAGAACATACATCAAAGACATTCGATACTTAATATAACAATTATATTAAATAAAAGAAACCCTAACATGCATACTATATATTATAACATTTTATAACATACTTTCAATGCATGTAACATGCTTCCTACTATGGGGTTTTAAATCAACATGGCATACTATATGCATATACAAGATTTATTTAATTATTAGAAACATCACATGCATAAACAATTAAACACAAACTGATATGGTTTTAGTTTTGGCATAAAGAAGGAAACAAAAGCCTAATTATTACAAAACAACTTCAAAACCGCTTCTGAATCACTCCAAACCGAATCCAAATAACTTGAACCGGACCAGAAAACTCTGAACCAGACAAGCCAAAAACCTTTTGAGGCTGAACTGGATAGGACCTCGAGAAAATCAGTCGAACTGGCTACTCTCGCTTCATGCTCGAAGTCTCGTTAAGCCTCATCATGAAGCATTGATGTCTATCGTCTAGCGTCTACCTCATGATGTAGCGTTATTGTATAGCACCTCTCCACTATCGTGTATCGCCATCATCTAGCACCGACAAAACTACATGATCGCCTAGTGTTTTCCAATATTGTATATCGCCATTAGCGATAGACAAAACTGTACAATTGCCTAGCATTTTCCACTATCATGTATCGCCATTGTCTAGCATTGAACAAAGCTACACGATTATGTAGTGCTATCGTATAGCACCGCTTCACATCGTTGAGCGTCCCGCGAAGCAACACGATCGTATAGTGCTATTGTATAGCTCTTTAACACATCGTTCAGCGTGCACATAAAGTTGCACGATCGTGTAGTGCTATCGTATTGTGCCTATAGCTACATGATCATCTAGCGTTTATACCTCAACGACGATATTTGAGCAAAGGCTGAAAAACTGGAAACTGCTGCTCGACCATCTTTGCTTATTTCTTCAATTACATCTTAATTAAACCTTCTTTGCTTATTTCTTCAATTGCATCTTAATAAATTAGAGACTCTTAAGAACACATATAAGCTCATCAATTGAGAGCCAATTACAAAATTAAACAAGAAAACAAAGAGAAGTTAAATGCCAAAACTCAGAAAACAATATCAGTGCACCATGTTCATATAACTCATGAAAAACACCCACCATACCAAAATTAAACCAAATTGAATGCTTAAATGATGCTTGACACCAATTGTTGGAATGTATCAATAACAGTGGAAGAAACAAGGATCAATAAGTACTCTAATTCATTCATTTTGGAAGTAATTAAAGCATGCTCATACTAAAACAAGAGGGTTTCAAGCCATACCTTTGTAGAACTTCTTCAAATCAAGATTCTCAGCTGCAAACTTCTACAAATCTTGTTGTAGACGCCCTCAAGATCTACCCACTATTCTCTTAGAGCTTTAGATTGAGTCGTTGGACTCAAAATAAGCTTAAATGAAGGGAAATTGGAGAAGAGCTCATTGTTGCCAACATTGAAGAACAACTTCTTCAACACGACTTTTCCAGAAAAACTCTATATTTGCATGCCTCAATTCCACTCCAATCTTCTCAATATATTGTAGGCTATCATGCAAAAAAGATGGTTGCATGAGATGCTGCTCATACTTGGAGTTATTGAAGCCATAGTTTGTGGGTTTTGTTTGAGCAAGTTGAAAATGATAATGGAAAAAACCAACATTCCATTTTAGTGTTTTTCATTTTCAATTTTTCCAAAATGATTTCAAAAATCAATTTGAATTCTAAAATTGAAATTATTATTACTTTTGCTAAATTAATTTTGTTAATAAAATTAATAAATAATTATTTAAATAGTTTAAATAATTCTATTTAATTTAATATCAAATAATAAATTAATTTTTACACAAATCTACCTTCATATATTTAAATCATATTTAAATATTTATTCTCCTATATTTAAGTCATCTAAGTGAAATAGACAGTCTTATACAGTAAACAACGTTATAAAGTAAGAGTGACTTATTTCTTGGTTTGATCTTATGTAAACTCATTGCATAGGACGCCTCCACTCCTCATGTCACTACAAGAATTTTGGGCTTTAATGTCCGTTGAAAAAAGTGAAACCGGATGTATAATGTCGGTTTTGTTTTTTATCTTTAATGTCGGTTTAAAACCACATTAAAGATCTGCTTTTCTTTTTTTTAAAAAAAAAAAAACCCATTCTCCCCCCATTTTTTTTTTCATTTCCCGCTTCACTCCCCCCCTCCCCCAATTTTCTTTTCTAAACCCTATTTTCCCCATTAGCCAAGTCCTCCATCCCATTACCAGCCACTGCACCTCCCTCGTTCTTCAGCTTTCTTCGCTCACCGTTCGTCGATCGTTCTTCAGTTATTAGAGTGATTTACCCGTTATCGGCAATGCAAGAATCTGACACCATTAATATGGCTCTATTTTTTGTTTGTTCTTTAGGTGTATAGTCTGTGAAAGCTGTGAAAGCCATAGAACTCTCAGTCGCATTGCCGTGTCTCAAATCAAGAACCGGAGTAATCGACCGAGGGGGTGCTGGTCTCCTCCAGTCCACCGATTGAGACCGTTTAGGGCCAGAGAAAGGCAACGTGGTCGATGTAAAGGTTAAATTAGTGGACTTAGAGAGCAATGGAGAGGAAAATCCCTGAGAAGAAGTTGAGGATGAAGTAGTTGATGAGGTAGAAGTAGAAGTTGAAGGTGGAGGAGACATATACCTGGAAGGAACCTGTCTTCCTTTAGGTTTTCTTTGAAGAACCCCATTATCTCTCTCAGAGGGTAACAATGGAGCCTGGCTTGGTTGTTTCTGAGGTGATCTTGCTGTTGCTAGTCATTGCGTTGTTGGGTTGTTGAAGTTTTGGGGATTGAATCTACTGCTCCAGAAATGGCAGCCACCATTGATGCAACAAAGCTTCTGTTTGTCCTCTGTTTTGTTTTCTTCAGAGTTGGATGCTCAAAACCCACGATCTCGATGACGAATGACCCATTTGCAGGGAAGAAGATTCAAGAAATTCCACAGAGAATGAGAAGGAATATGGCTCTGTTTTTTTCATATTGATCATCTTGAATCATGTGTTTTGGCTAAATAATAGCATGTCGTGATGTCATGTAGTAATGTAATAGCTTACGTGTGAATAAGTTATTAAGTGATATGGTGTATATGACTTTGTTGACTTGTTGAGAATGTTTGGTTGTGCATATGATTATGTTGGAGGCATGTTGTTACTTTGTGTTTTGACATGAGATATGGTTTAGGATTATATGGTAGAAATCATGCATTGGTGAGATTTTGTGAGAAAGGGGTTAGGAACCTTGTCAACTTGTAAAGAAAATGTCTCAATGTTGGAGGCATGTTGTTACTTTATGTGTTTTGGCATGAAATTTTTGTTCTTATGTTTACGCCACTCAACTGTTTGTGTAAATGTCTCAATGAAAGCCAGTTATGGTTTCACTCCAATATGTCTCCCTGCTCCTAGATTTTGGCCTTTTTATGTGTTTATGGCCTTTAAAATTCAATTTAATTAATGGTTTTGTTGTATATGATACATTTGTTGAATTACTTGAAGTTCTAGTGCGTAATTACTTGCTACCTTTTGTGATAACATCCTTAAGAAAGGTAGGAATGAGAAGCTGAGTGATAAAGCAATTAATAAGACACTTGAGATACTGTGATTTGGTATATCTCATTTGGATGTGTTTTTACTGTGTACTGCAGAAGTTATTTATCTTCTACTTTCCTTCTGTGAGAGATTACCAACAAAAGTGTTATGTACATCCAAAGAGGAAGTTCCAAGGATTAATAATTTTATCCTTAAAATCCTTGGCCAATGGATTAAAGAGATCACTAATTTTGTGCAACACAGTTCATCCACGATTGATATTAATGAATCCAAATTGGCTATTTTATGGGGTGTTATTCGTTGTTGTCCATATATTGTAAAATTTCAAGCCAATTCATCCTTACTAGTGGACTTGATAGATGCACTTGATCGGCTTTGTACTGTTGAAGGTAAAGTTTAATCATCTAATATGAGTGTGGTTTATTTTATCTTATTTTCTTTATGATAGTGACATTGATTAGATGGGTGTATAAGATTATCATAATAAGTACATATTGCTCTTATACAACAAGTGGAAAGGTGCTTCTTCTAGTTGAATATGGTTTTGATATTTTGTTTGTTTTTGCACATGCATACCCAGACTAGATATGTAAGATATGGCTATGGTTATCTTTATTGTACTAGTTAAGGCTACTACCGCTTTTAGGTGCTCGATTTTATTTTTCTCTTTAAGAATTATAGTTGAATTTATTCATGCTCTTTTAGGCGACATATTTGGCATCCCTAAAGAAAATTTGGAAAGCATATTGGTGCCACCATAGGTTCTTACCTTAAGTTGCTCTCTAGTGAAAAGGTTGGGCTTGAAGAATTAAACAGACTTGTGTACCTTGCCAAATGATATAGCTTATGTTCACAAGTCTTGGCAGTTGTAGCTGATTATTTGGATTTTATTTATGGGTAAGTTGGAAATTTTGCATTCTAAACAATTTTTTCTACCTTCTAATCATTATTTCATCTCCAACCTTGGTTGTTGGAAGCATATAGTATTCCCTTAATCGTGTTAATTGTAGGCCAGGGGTCAGCAAAAGACTCTATTCTGAAGAGTTTCAAGCAGATAAGGTTGAAAATGTTGTACATGTTTTTGCAGATAATTTGCGTCACCCAGATAAGGGAGTTCGTATATCTACTCTCAGAATATTGTGCCACTATGAGCCTTTGGGGTCTGCCTCCCTTACAAAGGACTCTTCAATTGATAACGAGATGGAAATTGAAAATTTGGAACAATATTCTGATGATTCAGTAGGCGGTGAGGTAAGTTTGTCCATGTTCCTTTGTTTTCTCGTTTGACCTTGTGCTTTGGAGCTTTGGATTCACTCTCTAATTGTGTCAGGTCCTTTATCATCATCTCACCATTGAATCAACCCCTACTTCAATATCTACCAGTAGAAGTATTATTACTAATCTCTAGAGTGTAGATGGCCTTGTCGGCTAAAAGGATACCTGAGGCATAATTGTGTTTATTGCTATTAAACCATTTTTTATTATTTCAAACCTCAAGAAGATCAAAAGATGGCTACACGGTTGACGAATACAATGTTTAACTCGCTAAAAGGGAGACTTGTTTAGGTACCATAAACATAAAGTATATGTGATAAATAGTTTCTATCTTTGGGAATTTCCTTATCATATGCTTTTTTCTTTTGGCAGGGTCGTATATTTCAAGGCAAAGAGCCACCCTAATTTATTGCACTCTTTCAACCTTTTGTAGTGCTCAAGGTGATAGTCTTATAAAGCTTCTTTCTTAACTCATCTCTTTTGATTAGAATCACGTTGTAGTTTCTTTTACAAGGTTCTGATGTGGAATTGAGAGAGTCCTTGAGAGACACAGATAACCATCATTTTCTTAATGAATTCTAGTGTAAGGTGGCTTGAGCTCTAGTTACAAGAAACTCATAGCAGATAAAGCTTTGGCTAATGAAACTTACACGAAAGATTCTGTTGCCCTTATTAGGATATCACAAACATTCATTCACAACAATAAAGCAGTGCAAGTTGAAGTTGTACGTAGTAGTGATTTTGATAATTGTGTGATTCATGCTTTTTAAAATGCCTTTCAATCTTGCCTATTGAGGTTTGAAATATATGTGTGCATACATATTTAAGCTGATTGGAAATAATGTTATAACATTGTCATTGGGTCATGTTTCATGTTTATGCTGAAAGCCTATACTAATTTGAGCCATTGCAAGTCTTATGGTAACGTCTCAACTTATGATTATCTAGGTTGCAACCTCATTAAACTCCAATGAGTGTTTTTTCCTACAATCCGTCTCTTCTGTTTTCTCTTGGCATGGAAACCAAAGTACATTCGAGCAGCAATAGTTAGCTGGCAAAAGTTATAGAGTTTCTAAGGGTAAGTTCTCAAACATTTTATCCATTTATATCTATATATATATATATTTGAATGGATACAATCTTCCATTGCATGTGTTATGCTTACGCCCAAACCTTTATTGTTTGTGATTCTTTGAACAACAGTGGTCAGACAAAGATGCCTATAACTAGACACTGCTGAAGCTGGGGGGTCTGTTCAAGAAGAATTATGAAGGGATCCATACTTACCAAGTGGAGAGGGAGAGTAAACTCATAATGTTTGTAAAATCATCATCTTTGTATTACTTGTAATTTTTGTTTTCAAGGCCTGAATTATTGTATGACTTTTAAATTATAATTCTATAGTAGAATTTGCAGATTAAATGTAATAGATTTACAATCCATACATGAATAATATGTCATAGCCATAGCGTTCGATGATGATGTGTCATGTTATACTTTTTTACTGAAAAAATGGATTGGGCAAGGGAACTTTAAAAAAACGGACAGATTCGGGCTTCAATGTCGATTAAGAATTTAAAAAAAAAAAAAATTGGCTTTAATGTCGGTTTCAACCGACATTAAAGACCTTTATTGTCGGTTGCAACCAACAGGCTTTAATCACTAAAGACCTTTAATGTTGGTTTAAAATCGACATTAAAGCCCGAATTTCTTCTAGTGGTACGAATTAGGATCATTTCATTTGTAGCACTTTACAACTTTTTGTAACAATTACAGAGTAGGTCGCATCCCATAGTATTACCAAAATAAGGCACCAACCTTATTCATATACTATAGATCATTTTGACTATTTACTCGAACCTGATCCACTTTTATGTCTCCACATATAGTTCAAGTATTCATATAATAGTCATGGGTCTTAGTTTATTGGATTTAGACTTTTATGTATACAATTTATAAAATCAATAATAAATTTATTGACTATAGAAAATGTTTATCTTTTTACAAACTACGAGTTTTAGGACATAAAACCCAACAATCCTACCACATGCCCTAAAACTCCAGTGGATCAATATATACAAATATATATAATGTTGAGTTTACACAGAGAGAACAAAACGTACAAATTCAATAAACTAGGGCAAGGCATTTTAATTAAATTCCACCACCCGCCCTAGTGATGAATATGTCATAGACCTAGTCCTACTTGATGACCCTTCAACACTTTAGCCGAGAGGGCCTTTGTAAATGACTCAGTTAAGATGTCTTTTAAAGCTATCTGCATGACAATTACGTTTCCTCTTTGTACAATCTCCCTGATGAGATGGTGCTTCTGTTCGATATGCTTTCCTCTTTTGTGGCTTCGAGGTTCCTTTGAATTTGTAATTGCTCCACTATTGTCTCAATAGAGAGTGATAGGTAGGTGCATATTAGGAACTACTTCCAGTTCAGTCAGGAACTTTTTGAGCCAGACTGCTTCTTCTGCTGCTTAACTTGAAGCTACATACTCAGCTTCCATTGTAGAGTCAGTAGTAGAACTCTACTTGATGCTTCTCCACACAACTGCTCCTCCATTGAGAATGAATACTGACTCTGAAGTCGATTTCCTAGAATCAATATCGGTATGGAAGTTAGAATCATTGTATCTAGTAAGGATCAGATCCTTACCACCATACACAAGCATATAATCTCTTGTTCTCTGAAGATACTTGAGAATGTTCTTAACAGTAGTCCAATGATCAAATCCAGGATTAGACTGGAATCTGCTGACAATTCCTACGACATAGCATATATCAAGACGAGTACACAACATTACATACATTAAACTCCTGACTACTGATGCATATGGAATTCGATTCATGTCCTCAAACACTTGAGGTGTCTTAGGACTTTGTTCCTTGGACAGGTGAATTCCATGTCTAAAAAGTAACAATCCTTTCTTGGAATTTTGAATTTTATACCTAGACAACATCTTGTCTATATAAGATGCTTGAGATAATAATGTTATGTTCTTGCGATTCTGAAGTATTTGGATCCCAAAAAACATACTATACTTCTCCAAAATCTTTCATTTGGAATTTCGATGCCAGCCATATCTTAACGTCAGCTAGAAATTCTACTTCATTCCCTATGAGTAGAATAGCATCAACATACAACACCAAAAAAGTGACAGTTTTGTTAACGATTTTCTTGTATACACCAGGTTCGTCAACATTTTGTTCAAAGCCATAAGATTTGATTATAGTGTCAAATCTCATATTCAAAGATCTACCTGCTTGTTTCAACCCATAAATGGATCGATTAAGTTTGAAAAATTTTTGCTCTTGACCCTGTTCAATAAACCCTTCTAGTTGAGACATATAGATACTCTCTTCAAGATAGCCATTCAGAAAAGCTATCTCTACATCCAGTTGCCATATTTCATAATCACAAAATGTAGCTATGGACAAGAGTATCCTAATAGACTTTACCTTGGCAACCGGAGAGAAAGTTTCTTCATAGTCTACCCTATCTCTTTGGGTAAATCCTTTTGCCACAAGTCTTGCTTTCTAAGTTTGTACCTTACCAGTTTGGTCTTTGTTTTCTCTTATAGATCCATTTGCAATCGATGGGTTTTACCCCTTCTGATTGATCTACAAGATCCCATACATAATTGAAATACATAGATTTCATTTCAAGGTCCAAGGCTTTCATCCATTAGTCTTTATCCACATCATTCATTGCTTGTTTGAAAGATAATGGATCCTCTAAGCCATCATCTGTTACGATGACTTGAGTTTCCATCAAACCCATGTACCGGTCGGGCTGTTGCACAAACCTCCTACTATAAGAAGCATTCTCAACTCTTGAGAAGGATGTGAAGTACCAGTTTCATCAACAACTCTTGTTGATGGACCTACTCTATCAACAACTCTTGTTGATGCATTTGTTGTTTTTCTAGACATTTCCTCTATTACTAGCTTACTGCGAGGTTGATGATTCTTCATATGGTATTCCTCGATACAAATACCTTGTCTTCCTGAGGATCATAAAAGAAACCACCTTTTGTTTCTTTTGGGTAGCCTACAAATAGGCATACTTTTGAACGACGTTCCAACTTTTTAGGATTTTGCATCAACACATGTGCTGGGCAACCCTAAATTCCAAGTGACATAAATTTCTTTTACTTCCTCTCCAGAGCTCGTAAGGCGTTTAATAAACACTTTTCGAGGGAGCCATGTTTATAATATATACTTCAGTTCCAACTGCGTGTCCCCAAAAAAGAATTTGGTAACTGAGCATAACTCATCATGAAACGAACCATGTCCAACAAGGTTCTGTTTCTCCTTTTTGCTACACCGTTTTGCTGAGGTATGCAAAGGGTTGTGAGTTGAGACTGGATTCCATGTTCTATCAAATAGTTCTGGAATTCTAAGTCCATATACTCACCTCGTTGGTCTCATCGAAGTGTTTTAATACTTTTACCTAATAGGTTTTCAACCTCACCCTTATACTCTTTGAACATTTCAAAAGTTTTAGACTTTTGGTGCATTAGGTAAATATGCCCATACTGAGAATAGTTATCTATAAAGCTGATGAAATATTCAAACCCTCATCTAGCTCTAACATTTAGATTACCACAAAAGTCGAAGTGTATCAGTTCTTAGCGTTTTTTGGCTCTAAAATCTTTTCAAGAAAATATCTTTTCATCATTTTACCTTCAAGATAGGATTCACAAGGTGGCAATTATTGGAAGTTACCAATGCGCAGTGGAAGAAACTAGGATCCATAAGCACTCTAATTCATTAATTTTGGCAAAGAAGAAAACATGCTTCAACATAAATAAATGGGTTTAATGACATACCTTTGAAGAACTTCCTATAAGCTTTGAACCAACTGCTAATCTCCAGTAGTAGACCACCCCAAGATCTTTCCTACTATCCTCTTGGTGCTCAAGATTGAGTAGTGGGACTCAAAATAAACTGGAATTAAGGGAATTTGGAGAAACTCATAGCAGCAACCTAACAAAAGAAAAACTTCTTCTCTCCAATTTTTCACAAAATTTGTTTGGTTACATTATCTTCAAAACATTCCAATCTCTTCAATATATTGCAGACATTCATGAAAAGAGATTTGCTGCATGAGATGAAACTCATGCTTGGAATTAATGAAGAGTTAAAATGGGTTGTTTGTGAGCTAGTAGGAAGAAGACAATGGAAAAACCCATTTTTCCAACTTTTGTGTTTTTCTTTTCTTTTTCAATTTTTATCAAAATTGATTTCATAAATCAATTTTATTCAATAAAACTGAAAATATTATTAATTTTACAAAATTAATTTCATAAATTAATTTTCTTTAATAAAATTAATAAATAATTATTTAAATAATTTAATAATTCTAATTAATTTAATATCAAATATTAAATTAATTTTTACACAATTTAATCTTCAAATATTTAAACCATATTTAAATATTATTTCTCTAGTTTCATTTAATTCTAATTTGAACACTTTAAATTAACTTATCATACTATTTTAGAGCTAATCCATTTACGAGCTAGTAGGGAGACCTCATGGACATACAGATCATGGGCTCCAACGATCCGAGATTAATATGCTAAACTCATTAAACCGATCAAACCTCCATTCGTTAACTAATTGGTGATTCCAATAAAGCTCATAGTTGAACTCCTCTCACTCTAGATATATTATGTCCACTCGATATAACCATGATTAGTAAGTTAACCCTTCATAAGTTGCTTGTAATAACGGCTGGTTCAAATCTCTGTTTTACCACCGAAATTACCTCTTGTTCCTTAAGTTCCACTGATCCCCTAATGAACAATTGATTTGTGATCCAATGAAGAAATTGAATCCCTCTCGGGAAAATGAGAGGATGAGACCTCTTGTTCAAGACCAAGAATCAACACTTGAAGGGAACAACCTTTCTACTAACCCTAATCGGGTAGGAGTGAATTCCCTCTTGCACCCTATGTTCCTCGCTATTCATTCGGTCTTATCCCCAAAATGGTAAGCTTATTGAGCAGAGACTGGTCTACTCTTGCCATTTGCAAATCAAAGGATAATCTCTAACAAACGGGACTTCATAGTTAACTCAGGATTAAGGTCAAGTTACCTAGGTCATCACTTTGAAATAGTCAGTCTTAAACAGTAAACGGCGTTATAAAGTAAGAGTAACTAGTTTCGTGGTCCGATCTTGCAAAAACTAATTTTGATTGGACACCCCCACTCCTCATGTCCCAACATGAACGAATTAGGATCACTTCGTTTGTAGCACTTTACAACACTTTGTAACAAGTACAAAGTAGGCCGCATCCAATAGTGTTACAAAAATAAGGTACCCAACCTTATTCATATACTATAGATCATTTTGACTGTTTACTCAAACTTGATCCACTTGTATGTCTTCACAAAAAGTTCAAGTACTCATGTAATAGTCAAGGGACTTAGGTTTATTGGATTTCTAAACAACAATATATTCAATAACAACTTTATTGAATTCTCATAATAAGTTCTATTATTTACAAACCGCGAGTTTTAGAACATAAAACCCGACAAACTCCCACTCGGAATAAAACTCCAGTGGTAACTTATATATCCGTTATATAAGACTGAGTTTCTAACTTTTATAGAGAAATACAATAAATTAGGGCATCCCATACCCATGGTTTTAGGATTCAGTATCGCATACCCGATATTTCTCCCACTTGCCCTAGGTTATTAACCTTTGGTATTTCTAGTCTTACTAGATGATTCTTAAACACTTTAGGCTTGAGAATCATTGTAAACATATTAGTGTGCAAATAAGCTTCTTATTAAACTATATGGGGAATGCATCTAATTCTCAATAATGACATTTTCCTCCCACTACATTGAGGTATTCTCAACTCTTTGATTAAGATGCGTCTGACCTGCCTTAACAATTCTTGTTAACAGTCAGATCTAGAAATCTGTATTATACTTTAATCTTAGATGTTTAAATAACTAAATATTTGCAAATGGCTTTTAACAATTTGATTCTTAACAGAAGTTACTATGAGATAAAACAAATATATTTCCTGAAAATGAACATTTCATTCAAAATAAAAATATGTACAATAGGTTCATTACAGGATTTAACAAAAGCATGTAATTACATCTTCATTAGCAACTTCTCCTACTGGATGAGCTGAGCAAATGGTCTCTAGGATCCAAGTAGCATGTTTACCTTTCTCTGCTCTCTTCTCTGCAAGATATTTAGGGCAATTTCTCTTCCAGTGCCCTTGTTCGTTGCAGTGGAAATATTTCTTTTTCTCTGTAGCGGTTTTCTTGCTTTTCTTGCCAGCATGCTTCTTTTTCCCTTTCCCTTTGTCTTTCTTTACTGGAATACTCTTAATCTGTGAAGAGGAGGCAACATCAGGCTTGGAGGACATTCCTCTCTTCTCAGTAGAAGCAACATTTACTTCTGGTTCCAGAACCTTAGTTCTCAACATGGTCTGAAAAGCTTATAGCTCATTCCATAGAGTTGTCAGTTGTATTCTATTTTATTAATCAAAACATTTGTACAAAATTGGAGAAAACTCTTCGGAAGAGATTCTAGAATAAATCCAACTTGGTTTCTCTCATCCATCATAGCGCTGTTTACTTCAGCCACATTAAAGTGGATCATCATGTTCAGGACATGTTCACGAACATTGATCCCCTCTCTCATGCGACTATTATAAACGTATTTGATAGCAACATACCTCAAGGTGCAGGACGGTTGTCCAAACATCCGTCTCAGAGATTCCATAATCTCTTTGGTAGTACTCATATCCTCGTGTTTTATCGCCAAAATGTCAGACAGGCTGGCGAGAATATAAGCATGAGCTTTATCAT
The DNA here is from genome assembly GCF_027475165.1 of Benincasa hispida. Lineage (NCBI taxonomy): Eukaryota > Viridiplantae > Streptophyta > Magnoliopsida > Cucurbitales > Cucurbitaceae > Benincasa > Benincasa hispida. Next base: position 25,107,516 of record NC_143482.1, on the reverse strand, counting down.
TCGCCCTGATCCATCTATGAAATGCTTCCCGAATAGTTCGGTTGGAATTTGAGCTAGGAATGGGAGGACATTCCTTCGTTATGAAAAATCTCAAATCGTCTACCGCGAGTATTGTGTTCGAATTCAATTTCCAGGTTACATAGTTGTGCCCAATCAGTTTGTCCGAAGCCAACAATTGTGTAATTGAACTCGTCATTCTGAAATTATAAACAAATTTTATAAGTGAATTGCTTTTAAATCCAATCAAGTTTTAGCAAAGTGATAATATACACATAATCATTACTTTTGCAATGGTAATTATGTGATTTAGAACAAATGCCACCGTGGGGCAGTCAAGAATTCCTTCACAAAAGCAAGACAATTCTTAACCAAAAACTATCTCAAGAATAACTCATATTCCGATAGTCATTTACTAATCGTTTTTGGTCAAGATCATTACTAACACTTGGTAAGTCTTGTAAATGTAGACCCGCCATTTTCAGATCTTACAGAACGGTATAAGTATGCCTCCGAAATGGAAGACAGTACCCAAGAAGGAACTATAAGACCCTATTCATTTTACTAAAGCCTGGGTTGTTATGAATCCTATGTTACAACCCTCTGTAGGAATCATCGCGGTTAATGACTAGATAGTGCCGCATAAAAACGACAGCAGACGCAACATAAGAATCTCATGGTTCAAACTAATGGAGGTGATCATAGGACAATGTTGACACACTTCCTTCATCCACTTACTATGAACAACTTCCCCCATTCACTCCATGCAAACACTTTTCGTATGGAGCAGTCGAGGTAAAATTGACAAAAAGTCAAGCATGGATCTCACGGTGTGAACTCTTGAGGATGCAAGAGCTAATAACTTTTATTCTCCCACTTAAGTGTTCTAAATGTTTGGGTAAATTTATACTTAGGTTCTTTCTGGCTTATAAAAAGAATCCTAAGTCTAGGTAGTTTATCCAAGTATAATACTTATAAATGGATTTTAAACCTACGATGTCTAGGTGATATTACCTCACAGTGCTCTCGAATGCTCATAAAATTGGTTACCAATGCTCAATTATTCGGCTATAATCCCCAGGTAGGAATCTTCCATACACCATCAACTTAAATATCCCGAGCCTTCGACAAGATTGTATACCAGTTGAGTTTGTAACCCTAGTTTTACAAGTTTAATGACCTATTCTAACTATTATAAAAAGTGGTTAACCTATGTGAGCATGCAGTTGTCCTTTGTTATGCATTTTAAACGTGTAACCCAATTTTATAACAGCATGAAAAATTTTAGACATGCTAAACATCCACGACAAATAATATAAATATCTAATATAACTATTATATTAAATAAAAGAAACCCTAACATGCAAACTATATATTATTACATTTTATAACATACGTTCAATTCATGTAACATGCTTCCTATGCTGGGATTTTAAATCTACATGGCATACTATATGCACATACAAGATTTAATTATAACATACATCACATGCATAAATAATTAAACACTAACTGATATGGTTTTTAGTTTCGGCATAAACAAGCAAACAAAAACCTAATTATTACAAAACAGTTTCTGAACCGCTTTTGGACCGCTCGAATTGCTCCGAAATGAACTCAAGTAGCTTGAATCAGATCTAAACCTTCTGAACCGAACCAACCAAGTTTGAACTTGACCAGCCAAAAACCATTCGAGGCCTAACCAGACCGGACCTCAACAGAACCGAATGAACCGACAACTCTTGCTCATGTTCAACATCTCACTAAGTCTAGTCATTTAGCAATGACAACCATCATTTTGCATTTTCATTGATCGTTTAGTATTTTCTTGATTGTTTAGTATTTCCTTCTATCACATAGTGTCATCGTCTAGTGCCAAAGGAAGGTACACGATCGCTTAATGTCTAACACTATCACACAGCTCAATCGTTTAGCACAGACAATTTACTACACGATCGCTTAACTCCATCATCTAACGCTTGAAGCTGATCGTTTAGCATGCGCAAAGGGTAAGCGATCGCTTAATTCCATCATATAGTATTCAACACATCGCTCAACTGCCGCAAAGAGGTAAGCGATCACGTACTGCTATCGCTTAACATCTCGACGCATCGCTTAGCTCCCGATCAAAGGTTAACGATCGTGGTAAGCAATCGCTCAACATTATCGTATAGCTATTCACCTCATTGCTTAGCTCCCACCTAAAGCTACACGATCATGTAGTGCCATCGAATAGCAATACAACACATCGCTTAGCTCTAGCAGGTTCACGATCATCTAGCACATAACACCTCAACGATCAACGCCCAAAGCTACACGGTCGCTTAGCTTTTCTTCACATCGTCTAATGCATCAGGCTAAATGATTTTTTAGCTACTGAAGCTCAATGACGATAAGAACAGAGGCCGATTTTTTGGAATCTACAACTAGGCCTCTTCGCTCGTTTCTTTGATTTACAACTTCATTTCAAATCTAATGGCTCCAAATAAATTACAAACTCTTGGGAACACATTAAAGCTCATCAAGCAAGACCCAATTACAAATTTAAATGAAAAATTAAAGAGAAATTAAAGGCTAAACTAAAAGAATCATATCAGTACAACTGTTTCATATTTTTCATAAAAAAAACCCATCAAACAAAAATTAAACCGAATTGAATGCTTATAGGATGCTCTGATACCAGTTGTTGGAAGGTACCAATGTGCAGTGGAAGAAACTAGGATCTATAAGCACTCTAATTCATTAATTTTAGCAGAAAATAAAACGTGCTTCAACATAAATAAATGGGTTTCATGACACACCTTTGAAGAACTTCCTATAAGCTTTGAACTAGCTGCAAATCTCCACTGAATCTTGTAGTAGACCACCCCAAGATCTTCCTTACTATCCTCTCGGTGCTGAAGATTGAGTAGTGAGACTCAGAATAAGGTAAAATTAAGGGAATTTAGAAAAACTCACAACAGCAACCCAGCAGAAGAACAACTTCTTCTTCTCTCGAATTTTTCACAAAAATTGTCCAGTTGCATTACCTTCAAAACACTCCAATCTCTTCAATATATTGCAGACATTCATGCAAAGAGATTTGCTGTATGAGATGCAGCTCATGCTTGGGTTAATGAAGAGTTAAAGTGGGTTGTTTGTGAGTTAGTGGGAAGAAGATAATGGAAAAACCCATTTTTTCCAACTTTTGTGTTTTTCTTTTCTTTTTCAATTTTATCAAAATTGATTTCAATAAAACTGAAAATATTACTAATTTTCCAAAATTAATTTTCTTTAATAAAATTAATAAATAATTATTTAAAAAATTTAAATAATTTTAATTAATTTAATATCAAATATTAAATTAATTTTTACACAATTCCATCTTCAAATATTTAAATCATATTTAAATATTATTTCTCAAATTTCATTTAATTTGAACACTTCAAATTAACTTATCACGCTATACTAGAGCTAATCCATTTAGGAGTTAGTAGGGGGACCTCGCGAACCTACAGATCATGGACTCCAACGATCTGAGATTAATCAGCCAAACTCAGTAAACCGATCTAACCCCCATCCACTAATTCCCATAGTTGAACTCCCCTCACCATAGATATATTATGTCCACTCAATATAACAATGATTAGTAAGTTAACCCTTCATAGGTTGTTCGTAGTAACCACTGGGTCGAATCTCTATTTTACCCCTAAAATTATGTCTTGTTCCTTAAGTTGCACTGATCCCCTAATGAACAATTGATTTGTGATCCATTGTTCATTAGGGGAGGCCTCTTTTTCAAGACTCATAATTAGCACTTGAAGGGAACAACCTCTCTACTAACCATAATCGGGTAGGAGTGAATTCCCTCTCACCTTATGTTCCCAGCTATTCATCCAATCTTATCCCCAAAATGGTAAGCTTATTGAGTAGAGACAGTTGGTTTACTCTCACCATTTGTAGATCAGAGGATAATCCTGAAAAAAAAAAAAAGAGCTCATCATTAGCTCAAGATTAAGGTCAAGTTACCTACGTAATCATTTTGAAATAGTCAGTCTTAAACAGTAAACAACGTTGTAATGTAAGAGTGACTGGTTTCATGGTCTGATCTTGCACAAAACTCATTTACACAGGACACCCCCACTTCTCATCTCCCAACATGAACGAATTAGGATCACTTCGTTTGTAGCACTTTACAACTCTTTGTAACAACTACAGAGTAGGCTGTATCCAATAGTGTTACCAGAATAAGTTACCAAACCTTATTCATAACTATAGATTATTTTGACTATTTAATTGAACCTGATCCACTTGTATGTCTCCACATAATGTTCAAGTACTCATGTTATAGTCAAGGGACTTAGGTTTATTGGATTTCGAAAAAACAATATATTCAATAACAACTTTGTTGAATTCTCATAAGAAGTTCTATTGTTTACAAACCATGAATTTTAGTACATGGAACCCAACAGTAATGAATTTTCTTCTAAAATATTTAGATGATCGTTCTTAACCAGTCTCTCAATCCTATTGAGATGTATGTGACCTAGTCTCAAGTGCCAAAGATGGAGAAATTTTCCTTTTCTTTCAAGTCTCAATAGTTTTAAACATCTCTATGTTCAATACGACTTTAACCTTAGTCGATTTTAACATATACAAGTTATTTTCTAATTTTGCAGAGTAAATTTGTTTACTTCTAGTATCGATGAACACTAAATCATTTTTTTAAATAGACATTATAACTTTGTTCTAGCAAGCAATAGATAGATATTAGATTCCTTTTCATAGAAGGAATGTAATATTAAATAAATGTACTTATCTCTTGTAAATAACTTCATATCTCCCACTGCTTTAACTGAAACAATCTTCCCAATCCCTACCTTAAAGATTGTTTCGCCCTGTGTCAATTGTCTCCAGGAATCAATTATCAATGTTTTATTGTTTTCCACTAAACACACTTCAATAACAAGTAAATCATACTTATCTTGTTGTTCGAATTTTGCATTCTCATCTATATTATTCAAAATTTTAGATGAGTTGGGAGATAGAGGACAATCCTCTGTTAAAACTTTCTTGAAGATATCAACTACTAGTAATTTGTTTGTTGATTTGATTTTACCGTTATGTAATTCATAAGTGAGTATTCTAGAAGGATTCGACATGCTCATAAAATTTAAACAAATTCTAACTAGCAAATTGCAACTAAATCCAAAATCAACTTTTAGCAAAAATAGTAATAATGTACCCATAACCATTATTTATTTGCAACAATATTATAGTGAGTCAGAATACATGTTATCGAGGGCAGTCAGATACTTCTTCACTAAAGCAAACAATTTTGACCAAACACTATCTCCATAATAACTCTTATTCCTATAGTCGTTTAGTTACCGTTTTTGGTAAAAAATTACTAACACTTTAGTAATTATGTAAGTGTAACCCTCCGTTTTCAAATGTCATAGGTCGGCCCCAACTATGCTACAGAAATGAAGAGTCAAGCTTTGGAATGGACCTAAGATATCCTATCCATTTATGGAGTTTGAGTTGTTTCGAATCCTATGTTACAACCCACTGAGGGGATAGTCGTCATTTAATCGACTAGCAAGGGCCGCCTAAAACAAACCAGCAAGCGCAACATTGGAATCTCAGGGTCCGAACTAACGAAAGAGACTGCAAGATATGTTGACATATATCCTTCACCCACTTACCTTCCTCCGTTCACCTTGTTATTGACTCATACAAACACTTTCTGAATGGATGTAACTTCCAGGGTGACACGAAGCGTCATATGAATCTCACGGTGTGAACTATGTGGAGACGTGAAAGTTAAAATTATATGTATCAAACATTTGATTTCGTTTTGAACAAATTCTCCTTATTCACCGGAATCTTGATTTATGCTAAAATATACTTTCTGAATGGAGGTCACTTCTAGGGTGACACGAAGTACCACTTAAATCTCGATTGTGAACTCTTAGGGACATGAGAGCTAAAAATAACCAATCGTATATGTTACTAATCTCCTACTAAAGTGTTCCACTGACTATATCACATAGAAGTTATTAAACTCCCACTGAATTCTATTAATTGGGTAAATTTATACATAGGTTCATTTCGGCTAAACAAACTACCCTAAGTCTAAGTGGTTTATCCAAGTATAATGATTATAATTGGATTTTAATCTACGATGTCTAAGTGATAAACTGTTTTATTACCTCACGTATGCTTATAAACCAGTTAACAACGCTCAATCATTCGGCCATAATCCCCAGGTAGGAGGTGTTCTGTAGACCATCGACTTAAGTACTCTCAGCCTTAGAAAGGATTATATACCGGTTGAGTTTGTAACTCGAGTTTTACAAGTTTTAATTATTAAAACGAGTGGTTAACCTACATGAGCATGCATCTATTATTTGTTATGGGTTTTAAACGTCTAACTCAATTTTATAACAGCTTACAAAATTTTAGACATGGTAAACATCTACAATATCGATACTTAATACAACAATTATATTGAATAAAAGAAACCCTAACATGCATACTATATATTATAACATACATTCAATGTATGTAACATGCTTCCTACTGTGGGGTTTTCAATCAACATGGCATACTATATACATATACAATATTTATTTAATTATTAGAACCATCACATGCATAAACAATTAAACACAAACTGATATGGTTTTAGTTTTGGCATAAACAAGCAAACAAAAGCCTAATTATTACAAAACAGCTTCAAAACCGCTTTCGAACCGCTCAAACCGCTCCAAACAAAACCCAAACAACATGAACAAGACCGGAAATTTCTGAACCGAACAGGCCAAAAACCTTTTGAGGCTGAATGAGACAGGACCTCAAGAAAACCGATCGAACCGGCTGCTTTTGCTTCATGCTCAAAATCTCGTTAAGGCTCATCATGTAGCACTGATGTATATCGTCTAGCATCTGCCTCATCGTGTAGCGCTGTATATCGTCTAGCACCTACCTCCACTATTGTAGCGCTATCGTATAGCACCTCTCCACTATTGTGTATCGCCATTGTCTAGCACCAGACAAAACTACATGATCGCCTAGCATTTTCGACTATTGTGTATCGCCATCGTCTAGTGCTGGACAAAGCTACACGATCGTGTAGTGCTATTGATGCTTGATTTTATTAAGTGAATTATGGATGATATGCGATGGTGAAATTGCATTGAGCACTTAAGTTTCCTCAGCGGAATCTAAGTGTAAACTCCACTGAGTTTCTTGGTAAGTCTAGGGTCGAACTCAGGGACTTGTGAAAACAGGATGCATTGGTAATTTTGAGGAAAACTTTTCGATCACCAAATAAATCAGTAATTGTTGAGGTTGTTATTTGCGTTAATGAAAAATAAACAAATGAGGCGGAGTTTGAAAAGAGTTGATAAACGGGAGATATAATGAATATGCGGTGAACAGGTTGAGAAAAGTTTTAGCTAACACTTCCGAGGATACGTTCATGCTATGCGATCATGCAACATGCATACAACAGTAAACCACCTCTCGGTGCGAATGTCGTGGCTTCTAAGGCTAGAATGCATGCGATATATGTGATAAGTCTATAGGACCTATACATAAGCCTCTATTCTTATTTATGCAATGACAACATGACACACACATAAATAAGGCGACCAAATAATATCCTACTTATCTCTAGGATGCATGCGATGCAGGTTGGCAAATAGAACTTATCTCTAAGTCCCCATCTCTCGTTTATGCGGTTCTAATCTTGCTCTCTCGAGTCTTAGGTTCTTTCTTTAGACTCTCTCTCTAGTAGCTCTAAAGGGATGTTTGGCACAGCATAACCCAAGATAATCGCAAGCAATGAACTTCCTAGGTCATGTTAGCTTAGGTCTTCTCAACCCATTCGACTAGTTCAACTATTCATGCGTACTAAGAGAGTGAACAGATGTAGAAGTAGAATTGTATAAATATAAAGATGAAGTACACAATAACAATGCAAGTATAGAATAAAAATCCTGGTAGCAATCTCTTGCTATCCAGGCTTTTACACTGTTTTTCTATTCGTGTTCAAAAGATAATCTCGCTCTCGTGAGGGTTGGCCTGCTCTCTACTTCTACACCTCAAGGTTCTATCTCAAGTTGCCTTGAGTGATCTCCGGCATCACCACTCTTCTTTTGCTCCGCCTTAAAATGAAAGGAAAATTATGAACAAGGACGTGAGATCCGAACGTATGAATTTTTTCAAACCGGTGAACCCCTTTTTTAAAGGATGCCTTTGGTATTTGTAGAGCATCCAAGGTGAACGACGGCTTCTCTCTCATGATTGCACAAATGGGACGCCTTTAATTCCCTGATTGATGCGCCGAATATTTGTCACTGAAAAGCTGAATGTACTTGTTATCGTTAGCGGCTGTCAACTTAATTCAGATTCGATTGTCATTAGCTTTCTGTCCCATCGCAATTAATTAGCCTTTCACCCAGATGCTCCCATCATGTTGTGCCGACCAAGTTGCGACAATCCTTCTTGGGCAAATGTTTGCGAACAAGATCACCGCAAAGCCTTGTGGTATTGCTGCACTTGCCCAATGATCTCCTATGATCACAATTTTTGCCTTGCGTCCACACATATTCTGGATAAAAACACAAACATCAACTGTTCCTATGCGATGACCGCATGCGACCGCAATATTATGAATTTGATGCTTAATGGACGCAATTTAACATGTTTTATCAATGCAAGCCAATATTTTTTAAGAACTTAGCACAATGATAACGTGCATTTCTGCCCGTTATCACATTCCCAAATTTAAACAATGCTTGTCCTCAAGCATCAGCTAAAGATTTCCTTTAGCAAGTCAGCCGTAATGTTCTTTTCCTAGATTTCTCAAGGATACTTCATTCATCTCCTATATACCAAAATTTCCTTAAGTTTTATTCAAGTCTCTTCTAAAAATATTTCTAAGACCTAGGGACTGCAAGCTTAACCTTTGATAACTTGTAGAAATAAAAGTTATTTATACTATTTTATTTAGATATTGCGGCTAAAAGAAAGAAAAGTTGCGTCGATAGTATAGAAATTGGCTAAGAATTGCGAGAATTATAAATTATCGTCAATACACCCGCTGACACCATTGCGATGGTAGAAAAGAAAGAAAAGTTGCATCGATAGTATAGAAATTAGCTAAGAAATGCGAGAATTATAAATTTTCGTCAATACACCCACGAACACCATTGCGATGGTAGAAAAAAATGTTTCAGTTCTGTTTTGCAGGAAATCAAGTCACCACATGCGTTCATGGCTCAAAGATAAACTGAACAACGCATCTATGTCGCATTGTGCCCATTAATCGAGAATGAGAAGATGATCAACGCAATGACGGCACATGCGACAATCGATCAAGAGCTTTGTGATCAAATGACGGCATTTGCGGAGGGTTCTGACGAGTGTACAACTATCAGTTGTGCACTTCTGATGGGAATGATTACGTAACAGAAGGAATATTCACTCCACCATTCAGGAACTACCATAACCATAAAGTGGGGACCACAATGCAAAGAGTCAAGTTTCGCCTATAAATAGCTTCAGCAATTCCATTGAAAGATATACTTAAATACATAGAAACATGTATATATTGATTTCTGAGAGAGAGACTGGGCTGAAGAGATTTCCAGAGTAGATTTGGGAAGTATCACGAGACAAGGCCGAATGGTGAGTCTCCGAGCAAAGAATCCTTCTAATCCCCGCCGTTGAAGCTCTGTACAAAGGTCATTTCTACCAGAAGAGCAAGCCTGAAAGGGAAGCTCTCCTCTCCATCCATTCCACACGCTGGCAAGCATAACTCTGTTCAGATCTGTGTCAAGTTGTTGACACTCTTTTTGTATTTGTTTCTTAACTCTATTTTCATCACTTGTACTCATCTTCTTAATCTTTCATTCACACCATGTATTGAATGCTTAATCTTAGTATTAAATGTTATGATCATTTCCATTATCATCTCTCTGGCTATTTCCGTTCATCTATAATCCATTTTCTCCATGATGTTTTCCTAATTCCCTAGGTAATTAACAAGAATTAGACAAGTAAATTAATTTGTGTTAAGGAAACAATTAAATTTAGCTAAAGCATGCTCGACGACATCTTCACCTGTGAAAGCAGAAGTGAAGATGTTATTCTACCTATTGAGAGAGGGTAGGAAGAATACGTTAACTAAAGCAAGAAGTACTTCCAGAGATGGAAGCAACCTTGCGTTCATCACGTTCATCCCAGTTTGACCATAGAGATATGGGAATGTGGCCAATCACCGAGAGGTGTACGCCAAGGGAAAGTGAAACCTTAGTTGCATCTTTAACGCAATTAACAAACTTGCGATGTTTTTACTATTTATCCTTTCTATTTCTGATTCATCCATAAAGATTTTTCATCGCATACCACGATCCTTTGTACAACTTCACAGTCAGTCTCGATCTCAGTATCATGTATCTTGTATGTTGTATCATATTAGTTTAGGTTTTACTTTTTAATGCACTTTTATTTTATCAATGCAACTTTATTTTCATCGCACTTTAGATTCCTGTACAAACCCAATTCTTTATTAATTGTAAAAATCGGTCGCATATATCACGAAAGTAACACATTAACGAAAAAAATCCCTGTGTTAGACCTCGGATTATTCTGAGAAACTTGCATTGGAATTATACTTGGTTTCAGTGCAAAGAAACTTATGACATGCATTACTCTATCGCATACTACAAGCATATCATTAACAATGCATATATTTAGAAGTAGTATCACATAAAGTGTGCATGAGCAATAACATAGCATAACATTCAATTTTTATGTCAACAAGTTTATGGCCTCATGAGCTTGTTGTTCATTCATTCACATTCATATTTTTTCACATGCTGTAAGATATAAAAACACCTTGTCAAGTTTATAGCACAATGCATAAAAAAAGGAAATACATCTTTTGTGTTACAACCTTCCAAAGGTCTTTACTAAATTCCGGAACATCGAAAATTTTCTCTTTGAAATATCAAAGAGAAAATTTTTCCACTGGGGTGTTGAATGATTTTATCCTTGCATATTTCTTGACATTATTTTTTTTTTCTAACCTTACACTGATCCAAGTGCCTTGCCTTTGTTTTGGCTTGCCCCCACATGTGTCATGTGAACATCCAACTACAAGCAATGCACTCTTTCTCAGACTAAATTCATACCTACTTGGCAGTGGAGTTGTGGTCATTTATTTATGCGTTGATCCTGGTGACTTACTTTCATTTTGGCTTGCCCCCACATGTGTCATGTAGACATCCAACTATGGGTAAGTGCCTTTCAAAACTTAACTCTTATCAACATGGGTTTCCCATTGCATTGACAGTGGAGTTGTTATTCTCAATTTTTTTGTTTTAGCAAGGTTGAAATAAATACCTCACCCCCAAATTTAAAATGTGGCAATGTCCTCATTGCCAAAAGATTGAGATAAGGCATGTGATGTTCTTAGAAAGCTTTGTAAAGAGAGTTTGAAAGAAAGCTAACAAACCCCTAACTTATAGAAATATTTCATGAGGTGACTATCTTAAGGTTAAGTTGACTCGAGTATATACGAAAGAAATAGAAGCATGTTTGTCATCATTGAAATCATAATTGGCAAAGAGACAGTATACGGTAACTTACTAAATTTATCTTTGTCGAATGATTGCAGTAATCAAAGAGGATGCGGTGATAAAACTCTGAAAACTAAAATATGATGTGATAGTGCAAAATTTGAAAGAGAGATAAAGAAGAATACACCCCCAAATTTGCATTGTCGCCTGCATTATGTATTGACACATCCTTCTTTGCGGCGATCTTTCTTTTGCGCTGATGGAATAAAATAAGTTGCTTCTTCGTGTACCCTCTCTGCAATCCAGCGCCTCGATTGTTGCAAGAAAAAAAGAGAGAGGGTTAAATTATTTTAAACAAAACAAAATCCTTTTATCGCAATCCCCCCCACCCACCCCCACGCACCCCCACACCACCCCCCCCCCCCCTTTTATTTTTAGAATTAAGAAAAATAATAGATAAATACTGAAAAGATATTATGAAGATATAGTGAGAATTCCGAATAGTAGAGAAGAATTGAAGAATTGATGCTTCCCAAAATTTGCATCCCTGATGAATTGCAATCGTTTGAAAATGCAGGGACCACCTACTTCCTTCTTCATTCAAAGTTCTTTAGTTCCATAGAGTCGACTTGGCGATGCCAGCCTTCTCCATGACATGCCTTTACTCGCTCCCCATTAACTTTGAATACGTTGGTTCCGTCATCATTTAATAATCCCACCACGCCATGTGGGAATACTTGTCTAACTATGAACGGTCCGGACCAATGTGACTTTAGTTTTCCCGAGAAGAGTTGTAGACGTGAGTTGAAAAGTAAGACCCTCTACCCAACTTGGAGGATTTTGCCGCATATGTGATTGTCGTGCTAGCGCTTGGTGCACTCCTTGTAAATCTTGTCATTCTCATATGCGTTAATCCTCCATTCTTCTAGCTCGACCAGTTGAATTTTCCGCGCTTCTCCTGCTTTCTCCAAATCAATGTTCAGCTTCTTTACTGCCCACAATGCCTTATATTCCAGCTCCAGAGGAAAATGACATGCCTTACCAAATACCAATGAATATGGGGACATACCTATGGGTGTTTTAAATGCAAACCGATATGCCCACAACATGTCGTCAAGCTTTGTTGCCCAATCTTTTCGCGAAGGCCTTACTACCTTCTCAAGTATCAACTTAATCTCCCGATTGGACACATCGACCTAACTATTCGACTGCGGATGGTATGCAGTGACCACTTTGTGGAGAATGTTGTATTTACACAGTAGATCCTTGATATTATGGTTGACAAATTGGGATCCTTCATCACTTATGATGGCACGGGGAGTGCCAAAACGAGTGAAAATATGTTTCTTTAGGAATTGGGAAACTATCGCCGCATCACTTGGGGTGCATGCCATTGCCTCTACCCACTTGGATATATAATTGACGGCTAATAAGATATAATGTTTACCATTTGAGGGAGGGAATGGTCCCATGAAATCAATCCCCTATACGTCGAACAATTTAAGCTCCAAGATGGTGTTCATTGGCATTGCATGTTTCCATGAAATGTTACCTGCGCACTGGCACTGATCGCAGTTCATGGTATAGTCAGCTGCATCCTTAAATAATGTAGGCCAAAAGAATCCACTCTGTAAAACCTTAGTTGCGGTGCGTTGACCTCCAAAGTGCCCACCATATGGTGAGTCGTGATATTGCGATAATATGCGTTGTTGAGCAGCATTTGGCACACATAGTTGCAAAGTCTGGTCTTATCCTCTTTTATACAGATTAAGCTCATCCCAATAATAATGTCTGCATTCATGTTTGAGCTTCCTCTGTTGGTGGTAGGTGTAATCTTCAGGAAATTTCTCACAAACCAAATAATTGACTTTGTCTGTATACCAAGAAAATTCTTCAATATGGGACAGCTGCTCATCCCGGAACACCGCACTCACCTCTGATTCATTTCGGTCAACTTCAGGGTTTTCCAATCTAGCCAAATGATCTGCAACTTGGTTCTCCGTCCCCTTTCGATCAATTATTTCTATGTCAAATTCTTTGAGGATGAGAACCCATCTGATCAATCTCGACTTTGCGTCCTTCCTTGTCATTAAGTACTTTATTGTCGAGTGATCAGTATGGATGAGTACTTTCATTCCCAATAGATTTGCTCGAAATTTTTCCAACGCGAATATTACCGCCAGAAGCTCTTTCTCTGTGGTGGTATAATTTTTTTGAACAAGATTTAATGTTTTACTCCAATATGTGATGGGCAAGATTGTTTTTCTCTTTTGTGCCAAAGCTGCTCCCATTGCTTTCTAAGAAAGAGGATTGTAGTGGTTATGAGCTATTGTCTTGATTGCTCATTTGACCATTGTTGCATAGGAAGAATCCTGGTGGCCCTTCTTTCTGTGCCACGGATTGGAAGTTCTATTGCTGATTCTTCCATGCAAAATTGGGGTGGTTTCTCCACCTGGGATTGTAGGTATTCGAAAAGGGATTATTTTTCACAAAGTAAATGGACAGTGGATTTTCCAGGCATTCTTCCATCGCCGGTGCCCATCACCGCAAGTCACACACCTTGCGGGTTTTGACTAATTGTGTTGATTTGCCCATTTTGCGATGTCGGGCTACTGATTGAGATTCCCTGAATTAAGTTTATCATTGCGGTCATCTGATTTTGTAGTGAAACAATAACACCATTACTTACGTCATTGTCTTTGATTCTCAATCTCTGGTCACTCTCTCTCCAATCCTCGTGGTTCTTAGCGATGCGATCTAGGATATTCTTCGTCTCGTCATATGCCTTATCAAGCAGACCACCAGCGGCAGCCGCATTGGCAGCGGTCTGCGTAGCGGGATTCAAACCATGATAAAATACTTTCAACTGAGCCAATCTGGTAAACCATTGTGTGGACAATCCCTGACCAACCTTTTAAACCTTGCCCAGGCATCGCTGAGTGATTCGTCCATGTCTTGTTCAAAATTTGTAATTAGTTTCCTTCGTCTGGCATTTTTAGTAGGTGGAAAATACTTTTTCATAAACTTCTCCACGACCTGTTCTCAAGAAGTGATCTCTCCCGGCTCGAGAGAATATGCCCATTTCCTTGTCTGATCATAGAGAGAATGGAAACAAAGTTAGTCGAACTTCTTCGGTAGAGATGTTGGGGAACACAAAAGTATTGTAGATTTCGATAAAGCTACGGAGGTGGGCATGCGGGTCCTCGCCATGTCGGCCTCCGAATTGTCTTGCAGTCTGGATCATTTGCAACATCACCGGTTTCATTTCGAATTTACTTCCATCGAGGGCATGCCTCATGAATCCTGGAGAGAAATCATAGAGGTTTGTGATGCATAGTTTCTAATGGGTCTATTACGATCGTTTGCTAGCAGGATTGGATTCTCCATGACGTTATTATTATTTGGTGTTCCATTTAAGGCTGCTCCGCCATCTCTTCTTTGTCTGACTGTGGTTGTTGTTGGCTGTCTCTCAATCTCTGTCTAAATGTCCTCTCAATCTCCAGGTCATAATTCACCAGAGATTGAGAGTCTGCAAAGAAATCAGAAAAAAATTACCGTCAGCACACTATTTTGTCGAAGTCCTCGACAACGGCGCCAAAAACTTGATGCTTGATTTTATGAAGTGAATTATGGATGATATGCGATGGTGAAATTGTGTTGAGCACTGAAGTTTCCTTAGCAGAATCCATGTGTAAACTCCACTAAGTTTCCTGGTAAGTCCAGGGTCGAACTCAGGGACTTATGAAAACAGGTTGCGTTGGTAATTTTGAGGAAAACTTTGCGGTAACCAAATAAATCAATAATTGTGGAGGTTGTTGTTTGCGTTAATGAAAAATGAACAAATGCAGCGGAGTTTAAAAAGAGTTGATAAATGGGAGATAAGATGAATATGCGGTGAACGGGTTGAGAAAAGTTTTGGCTAACACTTCCTAGGATGCATTCATGCTATGTGATCATGCAATATGCATACAATAGTAAACCATCTCTCGGTGTGAATGTCGTGGCTTCTAAGGTTAGAACGCATGCAAAATATGCGATAAGTCTATAGGACCTACACATAAGCCTCTATTCTTATTTATGCGATGACAACATGACATACACACAAATAAGGGGACCACATAATATCCTACCTATCTCTAGGATGCATGCGATGCAGGTTGGCAAACAGAACTTATCTCTAAGTCCTTATCTCTCATTTATGCAGTTCTAATCTTGCTCTCTCGAGTCTAGATTCTAACCTAGCTCTTTCGAGTCTTAGGTTTTTTCTTTAGACTCTCTCTCTAGTAGCTCTAAAGGGATGTTTGGCACAGCATAACACAAGATAATCGCAAGCAATGAACTTCCTAGGTCATGTTAGCTTAGGTCTTCTCAACCCATTCGACTAGTTCAGCTACTCATGCGTACTAAGAGAGTGAACAGATATAGAAGTAGAACTTCCATTGTATAAATATAAAGATGAAGTACACAATAACAATGCAAGTATAGAATAAAAATCCTGGTAGCAATCTCTTGCTATCCAGGCTTTTACACTGTTTTTCTACTTGTGTTCAAAAGATAATCTCACTCTCGCGAAGATCGGCCCGCTCTCTACTTCTACGCCTCAAGGTTCTCTCTCGAGTTGACCTGAACGATCTCCGGCTTCACCACTCTTCTCTTGCTCCTCCTTAAAACGAAAGGAAAATTATAAACAAAGATGTGTGATCTGAATGTATGAATTTTTTCGAATCGGTGAACCCCTTTTCTAAAGGATGCCTTTGGTATTTATAGAGCATCCAGGGTGAACGGTGGCTTCTCTCTCATGATTGCACAGATGGGATGGCTTTAACTCCCTGACTAATGCACTGAATATTTGTCACCGGAAAGCTGAATGTACTTGTTATCGTTAGCGACTATCAACTTAATTCCGATTCAACTATCATCAGCTTTCTGTCCCATCGTGATTTATTACGCTTTCACCCAGATGCGCCCACCATGTTGCGCCGATCAAGTTGCGACAATCTTTCTTCAGCAAATTTGTGCGAATACAATCACCGGAAAGCCTTGCGGTAATACTGCACTCAACCAATGATCTCCTATGATCACAATTTTCACCTTGCGTCAATGTATATTCTGCATAAAAGCACAAAAATCAACTGTTCCTATGCGACATGCGACCGCAATATTGTGAATTTGATGCTTAATGGACGCAATTTAGCATGTTTTATCAATGCAAGCCAACATTGTTTACGAACATAGCACTATGATTACATGCATTTCTGCCTGTTATTAGCTATCATATAGCTCCTCAACACATTGTTCAGTGCTATCGTATACGATAGCACTACAGGATCATGTAGTACTATCGTATAGCACATGTAGCTACATGATTGCCTAGTGTTTATATCTCAACGATGATATTTGAGCAGAGGCTTAAAAACTAGAAATTGTAGCTCGGCCTTCTTCACTTGTTTCTTCAATTACATCTTAATTTCAACTCCAATAACTCCAAATAAACTACACTCCTGAGAACACATATAAGCTCATCAGTCAAGAGCCAATTACAAATTTAAACAAGAAATGAAAGAGAAATTAAATGAAAAACTCAAAAAGCCTTATCAGTGCACCATGTTCATATAACTCATGAAAAATACCCACCATACCAAAATTAAACCGAAATACTTAACTGATCCTATGATACCAATTGTTGGAATGTATCAACAACAGCGGAAGCAACAAGGATCAATAAGCACTCTAATTCATTAATTTTGGCAGTAACTAAAGCATGCACATACTAAAACAATAGGGTTTTAAGCCATATCTTTTTAGAACTTCTTCAAATCTTGATTCTCAACTGCAAACTTCTCCAAATCTTGTTGTAGACCACCTCAAGATCTTTCCTACTATTCTCTTGGAGCTTTACATTGAGTTGTGGGACTCAAAATAAGCTTAAATGATGGAACACTGGAGAAGAGCTCACTATTACGACCACTTAAAGAACAACTTCTTCAACACGATTTTTCTAGCAAAACTCTATATTTGCATGCCTCAATCCACTCCAATCTTCTCAATATATTACAGACTATCACGCAAAGAAGATGGCTACATAAGATGTTGCTCATGCTTGGAGTTATTGAAGCCAAATTTGGTGGGTTTTGTGTGAGCAAGTTGAAAATGATAATGGAAAAAACCAACATTCCATTTTAGTGTTTTTCATTTTCAAATTTTTCAAAATGATTTCAAAATCAATTTGAATTCTAAAATTGAAAATATTATTAATTTTGAAAAATTAATTTTCTTAATATAAATAATAAATAATTATTTAAACAATTTAAAAAATCTAATTAATTTAATATCAAATATTAAATTAATTACACAAATCCACCTTCATATATTTAAATCATATTTAAATTTCATTTTCTGATTCTGTTTAAATCTTAAAATTAAACGTGTAATTATATCTCATATAATTACTTATTCCCTTTCTAATTTGAACATTTTAAATTAACTTATCACGCTACTTTAAAGCTAATTCATTTACGAGCAAGTAGGGGGACCTCGGGGACCTATAGATCATGAGCTCCAATGATCCGAGATTAATTTGTTAAACTCACTACACCGAATTACCCCTATTCGTTAACTTATGGGTCACTCCACTAAAGCCCATAGTTGAACTCCCCTCACTGTAGATATGTTATGTCAACATGATTTAACCATAATTAGTAAGTCGACCCTTCACATATTGTTTGTAATAACGGCTAGGTCAAATGTCTGTTTTACCCCTGAGATTACATCATGTTTCTTAAGTTCCTACTGATCTTCTAATGAACAACTGGTTTGTGATAGATTCACTAAACCAAAACTCTCTCAACCCAGTGAGAGGGTGGGGCCCCAAGTTCAAGATTTGGATTCAGTACTTGCGAGAACAACCTTTCTCTTATCCCTAAATCAGGTAGGCGTGAATTCCATCTTGCACCCTATGTCCCCAGCTATCTATTCGGTCTTACCCTTGAAATGGGAGGCTTATTGAGCCAGCTGTTGAGCCAACCCTCGCCTATGCAAATCTAAGGATAACAGGAGTTCATAGGTAGCTCAAGATTAAGATCGAGTTACCTAGGTAATCTAAGTGAAATAGTCAGTCTTATACAGTAAACACCGTTATAAAATAAGAATGACTTATTTCTTGGTTCGATCTTATGCAAACTCATTACATAGGACACCTCCACTCCTCATGTCATAACATGTATGAATTAGGATCACTTCGTTTGTAGCACTTTACAACTCTTTGTAACAACTACAGAGTAGGCCGCATCCCATAGTGTTACCAGAATAAGGCACTCAACCTTATTCATATACTATAGATCATTTTGACTATTACTCGATGTCACACCCTGCCCCAGACTAACCTCTAAGCCTGAGAAAGGGCATGACTGCAACAGTTATCACCCCTTTGGCTGACACTTACTGCCTAATAACTCTTGCGGAATAATTTTGATACCAAAATATAAACTATATACAGCGGAATATCTTTAGGCCAAAATTTATGAATTTAGAAACATAACATATTTAGAGACATTACAACACTAGATTCACGAGTCCCAAAACACAAAAATCCTAGTCCCTATATGAACAACAGTAACATGTGTACAATATTAACAGTAACCACCTAAATCGACAGGTTACAAATCTCTTATTCCTTTAGTGGCAGAGCAGATGCAAAGCTATCTTCAAAGGATTTGACCGCTACTTGTGGGGGGGAAAAAGAAAAAATTTGAAAACGGGGTGAGCTTGAGCCCAGTGAGTGACTTAAGAAAGATAATTGATTCTCATGCAAAATCTCAATAAAGAGTTCAACTGAAATATAAGCTTCTACAGTACTTGTACTACACTATAAACATTTTCCAAGCATAAAACATATAAAGATGTTTTAATCATAAAACAGTAAAACGTGCACGTGGCCATACTAAGTACCGTCATACCTTAGGTACTTTTGCTCAAATACCTTCTCAAACGTCCTTCAGTATCTGGTTGGTTTGGTCCTTCTCAAACGTCCTTCAGTACCAATAGATACCTTCTCAAATGTCCTTCAGTATCTAGTTGGGTGGATACCTTCTCAAATGTCCTTCGGTATCGCGTTTTAAGTAAAACTAGTCATAAATGACTTTCTCTTTAAAGCATGTAAAGTATAACACATATAAAAACATGGCTTTAAAGGTACTAACACATGCTAAGTATATTTAACACATGTAAATCACTTTTCGACAATTTTTCACACATGCATGCATTTAAAACATAACTCATGATTTGCTTGGAAATTACTTATAAAACTAGTTGGCATGAGAATAATCTTCTTTAAAACATGCTTTCTATAACACGTTGTAATCAAACATTTTAAGGAAATGTTTTAGTCAAAATGCTTTAGCCACTCACCTTAATTGCTTAGGAGTTTTTCACTCTAGTAGCTCCCTTTTCTACCTCGGGCTCCCTTTTCACCCCTAGAATCCATATTCAAATTACAGATTAGATTACTCATAGTTCTAAATCTTATTTTGAGATACTTCCTTCTATAAACATGTTCTAAAATTTCTCAAGAAGCTTACCCGAAATTTTGAGCTTAGAACTTCTCGTAGTTTGGCTGGAATCACAAAATCTTCAGGACTGGCCCAAGCTTATCCGACTGCCTGACCCTTCTATCTTCTTCTCAGTTTCCAGCTCATTCCCTTCGAGCTTTCCTTCCGGCAGCCCTATCCTGAAAACTAGAATTTCAGAGCTTTCAAGTGGCTTTGAAATCACTCCAAACGCACGAGTAAATTGGGAGAAATCCTCGTCCCAAGTTGATGCGTCCTCTTCAGACCTCACTGTCCAATGCGTCCTCTATGACTAACGCATGGATTTAGATCCAACGCAAGGTTTGCTCAACTCTCCCACTCTTTTTACGGTTTTTCTGAATTTTGATCTAAAAATGAAGTCTTTTGGCCCTATTTATAGGCGTCTAAACCTTCTCCAGAGTTGACACCACCTACTTGGCTGTATGGCCAAATGTCTCCTTCTCACCCCATCAACACAATGTTGTGATCATCGCAAGCTAAGTGTCTTCCTCCCACATTGCCAATGCATGAGCCTCCAATCCGATGCCACCACCTCAAATTCTTAAGGCTTAAGGCTTTCCTTCCAAGAAGACACATGGTTTTGATGATGTTCACCTGATGATCTCATCCTTTGTATGCGTCCAACTCTTAGATGTTCAACACATAATCCATACTCAATGCATAGCCTATTATCAACGCATAGCAAGCCAATTCACTCTCATTACAATTCAACTTAGCCATCGCAATAAGCTAACCATCACCAACGCATAGGGTGACCGTCCATCCTCGACGCATGGCTCACTAGGTAGCATCGCACGACTTGCTTGGCATTGACGCATGGTGCTGGCCACCAACGCATAGGCGCGCTGCATAGGCTGGTCGCTCGACGCATGGGCACTCTGGCTGCTCGACGCATTAGGCGTGCTTGGCCGCATGGGCTATGCGTGGCGCTTTGATACTTGGGCGAGTGCTTCGGTGCATAAGCGTGCATCTTCGATGCTTGGGCATGCGGCATATGCTGGCCATCACTGGCTCGCTCGGTCGCATGGGCTGCGTGCTTGGCTGCATGGAAGGGCACCTTGATGCACGACATGGCTGCTCAGCAGGGCGCTCAATGCATGGGCATGCCCACTAGACGCATTGGCAGGGCGTCCGACCGAGGCTGCTCGATGCATGGGCAGGCGTTTGGCCGAGGCTGCTCGACGCATGGTATGGGTGTTGGTCGAGGCTGCTCGATGCATGGCATGGGTGCTGGCCGAGGTTGCTCGACCCATGGGCTGCCTTCCAATGCTTCACCTCCATCTTCCTTCCTTCAGCCGCATGCCATCCCCAACCACTCTTCCAACGCATCAACACCATCCTTTCAACGCATCAACACACAAAATTTATACTTAGCCAAATTTCCAAATTTTCCCCAAAAGTTAAGCTTCCAAATTTCCTATTTTCTTCAAATCTCCACTCTTTTCTCTACCAT